>NW_019421520.1:0-2792 GCF_000390285.2 Anoplophora glabripennis
TTTATCGCTCTCACGTAACGGCCGATGAACCATGGGGACTTTCCGACCCTGTATAGTGTACTTTTCCATATTTTTCACACTTGTACAACATATAGGCCGTGGTTTCCTCTTTTTCCTTGCAAAACTTATACAAACTACCTTCTACCAAGTCAATATTACTCACATACTTCCTGAGTCTGCAATGTCCAGTTAAGCTTTGGTTTGTTAGAGCTGTGCGTCGCAGACGACATACGCGATTAGCAGCATCTGTAGCGTTCAACTTTATCGGTTTTAAAGGGGGATTTTTGTTAGATTTAGTGCTTGTGATTGTATGCTGGTAAATGCAGAGGAAAATATTTATTATTATTTTGGCAAAATTTATTTTTATCATGACAATGGCTGAACATTTTTTTACTGACAATATTTATTGAGAAAGAAGAACGTGAAGAAGATTTTATTTTGAATTCAATGGGGGGATGTTCTCGTACGAGATCGATTAATTTCTCATCTTCCTCTGGTGAAAACTTGGTTGCCATTTTAAAATTCGTTAAAACTACTCTGTGAGCTCAACTGAACGACTGCGTTGAAATCAAATCGAATTTGATTTCGACTGAACCGACGACGCACATAATTTTCTGCTTACAGCTATGGTTTGTTGTTGACTTACGCTGAAATCTAGAATACAAGAAGATGCGTAGCCGATTTGTTAGATTCTGCTCAGGTGGACCTACGCCTACGGTAGGCAGAAAATGTTGTGCGTCGTCAGTTCAGTCGAAATCAAATTTGATTTGATTTCAACGCAGCCGTTCGGTTGAGCTGACAGCGTACAGTGCTAAAAAGGCATTTATTTTTAACGAATTTTAAAATGGCAACCAAGTTTTCACCAGAGGAAGATGAGAAATTAATCGATCTCGTACGAGAACATCCCCATTGTATACCGTTCCTTCCAAACGTCTGTTAGAAAACATTGATCTTCACTTTTATTTTGATGACGAGAACTAATTAAATTCAAAAGATCTTTTTCATGTTCTTCTTCCTCAATAAGTATTGTACCCAAAAAATGTTCAGCCATTGACATGATAAAAATAAATTTTGTCACAGTAATAATAAATATTTTCGTCTGCATTTACGAGTATACAATCAGAAGGACTAAATCTAACAAAACACTCTCCCTTCAAAACCGATAAAGTTGAACGCTACAGATTCTGCTAACAGCGTATGTCGTCTGCGAGCACGGTTCTAACAAATCAAAGCTTAAGACTGTAAATCAGCCTAATCTGGCTATGCCTTCACACTTACATAATTCATAGACTGTGGTCTCCTCTTCCTCCGTGCAAAACCTACATAGGCTGTTAGTTATTGTTAATGACTTTGATCCAGTAAATTCACGGTTAACTCCTCTTATGATCATTTTGAGAACTTTTTGTTTTGCCTCTATCCAAGACTTTCTTGCCATTATTTTGAGTTTTATCCTTTATCCATTCCTTCATCTCATACCATTTTTATATGGGTAACGTCTACTTTCTGTCTTCTGGGAGTTATGTACGATGTGTGATCGCAAAAGTGTGACGTCTGATAGATATTAACACTATTTAAAACAACTACTACTAAATCAAAGAAAACTACATACATGACTTAATTTCTCATTATAAACATCGTACCACATGTTGTTGAATCTTCTATGCAAAAGACATTACTGAAAGACGTTTTTGAAAAAGATAGATATTTTATAATGTATTACTGATTGTTAAAAACTACAATTAAAACAAACAATTAAAACAAATCCAATCAAGAAGAGCCGAAATAAAAAAAATGGTCAATTGGAAAGTACAATTCACGCACTCTAAAAGGTGCAGAATATTTCTTTTGGAAATGTATATTTATTTGATACATTCTCATTTATTTTAAATTACGTTACCATCGATCAGAATGTGAAATATTGGGTCACACAAACTCATTGTATTCATCGACATGGAACATTATCCTTCGTTTCATTTCATGCACACTTTAAATAGAGAGGCTATCAGTAGTGTATGATAAATTATTGGCCCATTATTTGCAAATAACCATAAACCGTGTACCTAATTCATCGAGAACTAAACAGTCAGCATAAACATTAATCATGTTTCCTGTGTCAGGTTGCTCCACCAAAGAGAATAGAAATATTTCTGTATTCAATAAACATTGATTTTTTTTATAATCGTTATTGGAATGCCTTACTTTGGAGAACTCTACGAAATGGAAACTCCTGAAATAATAAAAAAAATATATCTTTATAAAATTATTGAAATTTATACAGAACATTAAAAAAAGAATGTGACCAAACTTAATTTATTTAATTGAACTCTGTGTTATAACGAGCGTTCAAATAAAAACGTGGTCAAGTTGGTTCTGAAAATTTGGACGTAGGGCGTAGCGTATAACAAATGAACTTAAACGTCATCTGTCAAAGCGCTATATCGCCGCTATCAATTTGAATATTTTCGTTTTAAAAAGCGTTTAAAATGGTGTTTTCTCAAGAACAAAAAGTGTTTATCATAGAGTCCTACTTTAGAAATGGACGCAAGATTGATGGAATATGGAAGTATTCTATTGAGGAATGTTTCATAGAATTTCAAAATCAATTTCCCGGCGTTGTTGAGTACAAAATTTTTCAAAGTGCAGTTCAGCGTTGTGTTAATGTTTTTCGTGAAACGGGCAGTGTAACAAGAAAAGAAGGAAGCGGCCGACCTAAAAAGCGGACTGAAGAATTAAAAGAAAATGTCCAACAAATAATGGAAAATGCGCCAAGAACTTCTGTACGTGTTTTATCA
>NW_019421520.1:4792-5466 GCF_000390285.2 Anoplophora glabripennis
CTTTCCGCAGCTCCTTTAATTGTTTGTTATTGTTATCACGATTATTCTTTAAAATAAAGTTATATAGTCATTAACGTTATTGAAACTGACAGCTGCTATACAGCTCGTTGAGAAATGAGGTTAAGTTGGTCGCTATAAGCTACTCCCTACGTCCAATGTGTCAGAGCCAACTTCGACCACGTTTTTATTTGAACGCTCGTTATTAGATATTTTGATGTATTTTCCTTTTAAGAAAACGAAAACATACATCTATCTGTAATAGAAAAGGACATATGTTTAAAATAGTGTACTATAAGATTGTCACAATAGCGCTTTTTTAACACATACACAGTAAACTAGAAGCTGCTCATGAAATTCATATTTTTTCAATTTGCAGATCTGTTGAAAAACTGCAATGAACAATGAGGACGAATTTAGAGAATCATAGAATGTTATTAAATAAAAAAAAAGCAAAATGCCTGTATATCCTAAACGATCCCTTTTATAGTGTTTGAATAAATAACAATAAACAAAAAGGATTTAAATTTAATGCATTACTTTTACTTTATTTTATAAGCATTATTTTACAATATCTGGGTCATAATAATAATAATAATAATAATAATAATAATACTCTTTATTATTCCAACAGGAAGAAACCCAATTACAGGAATAAGAAAATATGACAAAAATAC
>NW_019421521.1:0-4870 GCF_000390285.2 Anoplophora glabripennis
CTGTATAAGTGCCTTCTTCAACTTTAATATCTTTAGTAGTTAGTAAAAATTTTAAACATTTTAGAAATATGGTCATTAGGGTGGCCCAAAAAAAACGATTTCGTATGTATCTCTTATGAAAATATGTTAGTTTACCATGTTTTAAGAGCCCCCTCAAAAAAATCAGCTAAAAAAAAATTTAAAAGCCATTTCAAAAAAAGCTATCCAGGACTGCTTCGCGAAAAGGAAACACCACTGGGAAAAGCGTTTGTTATATTTTGGTCAAACCTCGTACGTCGCTAAAAAGGAAAATTTATTTAAATTTTGTACTAGTCAACCGTTAAGGACACCCGAGTATATAAGAGTATTCTAATATAATTAAACTTTACTCTTTTTTTTTCTCATTCTCGTTAGATCAACCTATTAAAAAATCAGTGTCTACTGAGATATACATTTTAAATGTAAATTACAAAATTGACTGTGGTAGCTGCTGACCTCGGTATAAAATATTTAATCAATTTTTGTTTAGAAGGGTGCATTCGAGTGTCATGTAATAAGTAAATATATTTTTATTAAAATAAATAAAGGGCATGTCAAAAAATATTAGTTTACACAAAATTTCTACCATAAAAAAAATATAGCAAAAACCATATACTATTTAAGGGATATTCTACGTTATACGTTTTAAATGAGCTCACGTTCATACCTGACTATACTATAGACCCCTTAACGTTAAAATTTGTTAAATATATGTATAAAATGACGGAGTTATCATAAAAAATAGAATGCACAATTTTTTTTTGAAGGCCCAAAGCTTTTTAAGGAAGCAAAATTGTACCTTATAACGTGACCTAAATTGGTATATTTTCATCCAAGGAAGCCACTCTTGTAGTATGGTTAGCTTTTGGACACCGTGTATATAAAGGCAAACAATGAGTTCGCTAAAAATAAAAGGTCTTTAATATTTGTTGTGAAAATTGCTACATAGTTTTTTTATTTTCCCATAAGAAATCAGAATAAAATTTATAAGAATAAGAAACCGTCCTACCGTGACATCTTGATAAATGAATAATTTGAATTTTAATTATACTGACCTTCTACCCATTTTGTTTTTTTTTTATTTTTTGATTTGTATCTCTCGTTCCACTGTCAACAACTTGACAAAAAACTAAACGCTGTACACACATCACATTTCAAATTTAATTAAATTATCTGCGACTACTTCGTCAATCAATCAAACAAAGTTTATTGAACTCGACGTAGTGTCTTAATTTTGTGTCTCGTTTAGTTAATTAATTGCCGAAAAAAAATCGATTGTTTCGGTATACAATCAAACGTTGAACGGATAAACTTTAATAGAAGGAAAGTCTGCTGATACTAAGAACTTGGAACCAGACGGTAAAACGAAAATAACGTCAGTAAAAACATATAAGTCAAGGTTGTAGGATTTTTGTAAATGGTAAAAACAATTGAACGTGCATTTAATTTTACTTTTTACTTGCAGATCATCAGCGGCGTAGAATTATTATTTTGAATAAGTTTTTAGGTTCGAAAATATAATTTTGAAATAAATGAATTTATACCTAATCCAGGGTGCAACAGAATTGGTAGCTTCTTTCTGGAGAGATATGTAGATATATTTATATATGTATATGTATATGTATATGTATATGTATATGTATATAAAAAAGTTTATATGCCTAGATATTTGTTCGAAAATCCTTTATTTCCTAGATACAGATTGTTAATAAAGTTTCACTATTTTTGAAAGGAAATATTAAAAATAAAAGAACCTCTAATATTTTAATAGGTATAATAAATGCAAAAAATTCATAAAATCGGTGGCACTTATAAAAAAATTCTTCTAACCCTGCAGATTTGGGTGGATCCATAGGAAGAGATAGGTATAGGGAACCAATATACCATTCAAATTTGTTAATCAGGTTAGGCAAAAATACAGGCTGTTATGAGTACAAATTCGCTTCTCACTACAGGGATCTCGGAAACGGTAAGAGGTACGAAGTAGCTTAAATGGGGGCAAAGTTGCGTAATCAGGGAACCTACATTATGCCTCTAAAAAATCAAGGCAACAAGATTAGTTTTCGAAATATTTGAAAAAAACGAAATTTTGGAAATCCGTTTTTGTTTCATTTCAGCTTTGTTTGAGGTGATATTGAAAAAAGGAGAACATTTTCTCATGGTCACTTTTTGTCCTCTATCGAATGGCATAATCAATTTTTATATGTAACGTTTCGTCTCTCCAGAACCATCATCAACTTCATTTTTTTAAATACGACCCTAGAAATTTTATTACATTTTTTGCAAGCCTTCTTGATCCCCAATACTGTACTGCCTCAGCCCGAATCAGATTCAGACGATTTGTCTCGAAAAATTCATCTTCAGTGTATTCGTCCCAAATTTATCTAAATTTTTTATTTAGATTTCTTTGTTTATTGATTTATNATTACTAAATGGCATAAAATGACAGATAATTTGTCAAATAAATCCGCGGCAACCTATGCATAGTAATGAAATAATAACATTTTCAAAACTTCCCGCTCCTATGGTCCACCTGTTATATAGGGGTTATATCCAGTTTCCTTTGTTAAAACCTCTATAGCCTTAAATCGCAGTGTTACCATTAGTGATGTCTTTTTTTCCTTGGATCCATGATACTTTCCCATCAATCAATTCTTAATGATGAAAGAGAACTATCTTCAATTTTAATAAATTATATTGTGCGTAATAGTTCAACTTTCCTTTCAATTATGAATTAATGTTGTGTTAATTACACTCTCTTGTACGACTTTGTCTTGCATCTAACTTCTCATTTGAGTACCTAATCTTCTCTTTAACAGTTTACTCAAAAACTTATATGTTTATTCTTAAATACATATAAACTGATCTTAATTAATTTTTCTCCTTTAAACTGTTCTCCATTTTATTTGGTCCTCATTTTCATAAACTGTTTTAACGTTTCATATATTTCTACAGATCTTAAACTAGTAACTAACAGTTACTTACTTTTAAACGCATATTTCTTCGTGGAATGTCTTGCATTTAATATCGATGTAACGTTGATTAAACTTGACATACTAAATTAAAAACTACAAATTCTAGAGATTGCCTTTTAATGAATCTTTGATTAAAGCAAAATCATATTTTCCCATCCTTTGCCGTTTCTATATTTCGTGTTCTTATTGTTAACATTGCTTCATGTGCTCTTGTTCTACAGACCTTTCTTCATTTTTTGGAGCTTCTTTTCTACGCTTTTGAAATATTGTTGTTTTGGTATAACCAATAAATTTTCACAATATATTTCTAAATAGTCGATACTCTTGTTTTCTTGTTACTAATTTTACTCCCAACCCAAATGATACCAATATTTCAAAAAATTTTTCAAAACTTTAAAAATTATTTTTGACCAATAGCTTCAATAGTGTCTACTTTCAAATTTCGGCGTTTTATTTTGAACCATTTCGGATATATTTGATACAAAGAACTAACTTTCGGGGACTCACATTTAAGGGGCCATATGCTCTTAAGAAGCGTTACTAGATCTATGTTCACATAAATATTTAGTTTTAGTCGTAAATGCGTTAATGGGCCGGTCAATTATTGTAGGCTGATTTAGAAATAGTTGTATGTATTATCTTGTGACACTCTCCATGAATAAATGTTAAAATTTTCCATTCTTTAACAATAAATAAACTCAAATAAACATTCACTGTATGTGTTAAATTGACAGATAAGGTGCTTGTTTTGAAGTTCCACTAAAAATTTCACAGCCACCCTCACAAGAAATTATGAGATATCCGTTGACTGCACGAAAAACAGTAAATACCTAAAAACCAGAAGTGATAGCTATAGGGAATCATTATAGGGAACCATTCGAAAGAGAACAAAATTGTTCCTCAGGTTGTGCAAAAATATACAGGGTGTTTCTTTAAAAAAAAATAGGTTGAGATGGTTTAAAGTTGACTAAATTTCTACCACCCTGTATGAAATTAAGTCATTTTGAAAATATGGCAGGGAAGCTTAGTTTTAGTTATGTCCCCTATAAATTTTATTATTTATTTATTATTGTAAAATACACATCTTTTTTAATCAGGCAGTACTTTTTAAATTTTTTTTGAAAAAAATTAAAAACTCGTATATCAAAAACTGTTAACTTTAAGAAAAGGAAACCTTTATGAAAGTTCATAAAAATTGACATAGAATCCAAAATTGCTATAATATACAGGGTGTTCCATTTAAAATAACGAAGATGACGTCAACTTCCGGTATAACCGGAAGCGTTAGGTGGACGCCATTATTTTATTTGAGAAGGGCATGCCCGAAAACACTATTGCCCAAGTTTTCAAAATTAAAATCGAAGTAGTCTCTGAAATATGTCTAATGTCTCGTCACTGTGGGACACCCTGTATAGTGTTTATAACTGCTTTATATTATATCTTTGCAAGCGGGATTAGATATCCATTAAATGAAATACTCTTCCCTGCAATTTAACGATAGCGTTTACGCGTCCGTACACTTGTATTGCCATAAGAAAAAAAATCGGTTTAATATAAAGCACCGAGCGAGATGGTACATTTAAGATAAAGCCAAGAATTATTATGTCGTCTAATTATTTCGCCCGTGGGAATAATTTAAGCCAGTTTTTACGACCACTTTAAAGAAATAGATACTCCTTATAGGAACGCTTTACGACCGCCACAGTACGATTTACGCTCGGGTATCCCTTGTTGTTTACTTGTAAATAAGAGACAAGGGTATATCTCAAACTTCCCTGAATTTTTCCTTAAAAAATGATGTATTTATGCTCTATCGAATTTCTTATTCGGAACAATTAAGTTTATAAAGATCTGCACGATTTAGTTTCAAATGACAC
>NW_019421522.1:0-1126 GCF_000390285.2 Anoplophora glabripennis
TTGACAGGCAATGATTTATTACTTTACATCGAATATGATCCTACTATAACTAATCATTTTCCAAAAATCTCTTTCCTAAAAATCTGGGGAGAACAACACAGTGGCATAGGCCCGCAGAACATCCTGAACATTTAACACAGAAAACAAATATACAGGGTGATTCATAACTAATCCAAAAAAAATTTGTAATAGCTACGTCATGAAATATGGAGTCAATGTCGTAAAAAAAATTTGTAGAATCCTTATGGTTTCCGAGAAAAAAATTATTGAAGCTGTAGTATTTTCAACCTTTACATCGTTGGGCTACTGTATATCTAACGTCATTCGCGTTATGCGTTGTGCGCAATGCGCTCTCTCTCCACGGCGATTCCGAATACTGAAATCCGATTTTAGTATTAACGTTTTTACGATAGTGTTTACATTAATTTTTCAAGTGTCAAAAATGGCTTACATGTATAACAACTCGAAGTTGAATGCATGCGCCTAATTTCAAATTATTTCACTTACCAGTTTTTAAATAATTTAAAAACATTGAAAATATTTTTTTAAATTTGACACCCTGTATCTTTTTAACGAAGCGTTCTACATAAAATCTTTGTAGGAAATACTACCCTTAAAATTCACCAAAGAATACGAGGTTCCATTTTCGGTCACCATTTGTAAATCACCCTGTATACAGGGTGTCCGGTAAGTACCTCCTAATCTCTCGGGAGTGTATAGGGGAGGTCAAAATAAAACTAGTCCTTCCTATAATTTTTTTTCCTAATGTGCCCCCTAACGGAGTTATGGGGGGTCAAAGGGGTACCTAGAAATTAACGTTTAGGGTTATAACTTTGAAACCACCCTGTATATTTTAATAAAATTTTCGTACGTTGTATTACACATGGAGCTCTACGATTTGATGCTAAAATCAACTTTTTGCTATTATCAGGTGTCCAGAAACGGACTGGCCCTATCACAATTTTTCTCAAAATTTTGACAGAAGTAATTTTATCAAACTGAAAATATTATTATTAGATACTCTGAAGGTTTTTCTTTAAAAATGGTACTCTTTATTTATTTCGAAAAAATGAACGGTTTGCGAGATAAATCGGTTTTGAAAAAAATTGGTAACAAATACAACAAC
>NW_019421522.1:2789-4957 GCF_000390285.2 Anoplophora glabripennis
AGGGCCAGTCCGTTTCTGGACACCTGATAATAGCAAAAAGTTGATTTTAGCATCAAATCGTAGAGCTCCATGTGTAATACAACGTACGAAAATTTTATTAAAATATACAGGGTGGTTTCAAAGTTATAACCTTAAACGTTAATTTCTAGGTACCCCTTTGACCCCCCATAACTCCGTTAGGGGGCACATTAGGAAAAAAAATTATAGGAAGGACTAGTTTTATTTTGACCTCCCCCTATACACTCCCGAGAGATTAGGAGGTAGTTACCGGACACCCTGTATAAGTTTTTATAAACTTTCATTTTAGACAGGTAATCCGTCACGTGTCTTTTATAAGACTACACACTATCGAATTTCCTATAAACGAAGAAATAAATGCGATTTCCGCACGCGCAGACATTTCAGCGACGTGTCCATAAAATCGTACGGACGGATTTTTTAAGAAAACACAATAAATTCATTAGAGGCCCGCGCTCCGAGATGCGCTCGCTAAATAACTATTTCAGAACTCGTTTTGGGATCGGTGAACGAACGAAAAATAAAAGGTTTCACCCAGTCTCTGGCTAAGTCTGTTGCCGGTCGGAGATAAAGATTTAAAATGTGAGAATCACTGTAACACGACATAAAAGTAACGAAAAAAAAAAAAATACGTCGTTCCCGTATTAATAAGCGATTGCATTTAAGCGTAAGACCGATAAGGACTGGTGATTAATCTTTAAATATGCGAAATTAATCGGAGGACGCAAACATTGTGCTGTAATTGTTTGGATGAAGTTGATGAATTATGGACTTCATTTTTATCAGCCGGTTAATATTTTAAAAGTACAGTTAAGTGTCTTCATTAAAATTAGGTACATGACAGTATAGTCTTTAAAAATATAGCCTTAAAAGCGAACCTGTTGCAGAGAAGTTTTGAATTTTCTGAAAGAAAGCAAGGGACAATTTTTCTACGCCACTAAATTTTCCCAAATCGTCGTGACTGCATTGTAGCTAAACCTGTATTTGCAATAGAAAAACTAGATCCCTATAATACTGCCAATTCTTCGGAATGAAAATGGCGCACAATCCAAATCATGCCTTACCTAATCTTATTTTTTCGTTTAGCATACGCGAAAATGAATCATATTGATAATATTTATCGACTCTTTTCCCACTACACAATACGATTTTGTAGTTTTTCACAATCTGGACACCTTTGCTTGTCATTCGCGTACATTGTCGTTTTATATAATTTTTCATTGACTGTTAATTTAAACCAAAATTTGGAACAACTGTAAGTCTGTGAATAAATTAAAATAGGCCAGGAAAATAAGCTAGAAAATGAAAATTTCGCGACTTTTTGTTTCGGCAAGCTGAATTTATCACTATAGATGCTAAATATTATGTACAATTACATATTAGTTTCCACAGTCATAAAAATGGAGAGAAGATTGTTTACAGGGTGGTTAATTGTATAATTTTTACGTAAATTCACGTTTTTCGCTTATAACTTTTTTTCGTTCAATTCCACGAGAAAGCAGTAAGGTACTTTTTTTCGTCTTCAAAAGACCTACAAAACTAGCCCTCGAGCGTAAAAAAATATTGATTAGATCAAAAGTTATAAACAGAAGAAGTTTATTTATGACTTTTGAATTAAACATTTATAAACTGCGTTATTATTACCAGAACGTTTGGTATCGCATCCTCTCATTCCTTACCACTGTCTAATAACTCACACGAAATCTGGAATCGGTAAGTTTAATAATTTACAAGTTATGGCCTTATAAACAAATTAACTAATTATTAGTCTGGACCACTGGTCATAACCCGAGTACTTTCCCAGGTAAAAATATTTTATTTGTGGAAGTATGTTAAGTGCATAAGAAATATTGTCAAAAGTCAGTGGGCCGATTAACTTTCGGCGAACCGTGGCGCGGCGGAATGGTGGAATGGAATGGAAGCACATGATTTGGAATATCTTATGATCAAGGTAAACTAAGTTGAATTAATTATGGTTTTTTGAAAGAATTGTTGTATATCAAACTTGACCCTACTGGACACAATAGAGGACACATATTGATTGTTATTACAGTCCCACAAACAGAAAATGATATTACAAGAACGTCTACAGTCACAAACAAAACAGTTGATGAATTGAATCTACTTACAATATACAACAAATATGTTTC
>NW_019421523.1:0-4845 GCF_000390285.2 Anoplophora glabripennis
AATAATAATGAGTGACCTTTAGAAATTAAACTAAAATTGAAATTTTCAGTATCGAGATTTTTTCCACCTAGAAAATGATAAAATAACGAGAAAAACATTTTTTAAATAATTCAATTTTTGACGGTTTTGGGAATTTTTAAAAATCTTGCACGACCTCTAAAAAATTTATTTCAGCTGATTTTTTGAGGGGGCTCTTAAAACATGATAAACTAACATATTTTCACAAGAGACACGAAAAAAAATATTCGTTTCTTTTGAGTTTATTACAAAATTATATACATATTTTTATTACAAAATCATGGGAAAAAAATTAAAAACAAAATTACATAGAATCATCGTTTTCACGTATACTGTATTTCCTACCTACATACTTTCATACCTGTTGACTATTTACATTCTACTTTGAATATTCGTCTTCATATAGTAACAGTATCAAATTTTATATTAAACGATTTTTTAAATTTTTTTGATTTTGTTCTTCAATATTCAATCTNTTATTAGGGTGGCCCGAAAAAACAAAAATTTTTTTTTCGTGTCTTATGAAAATGTGTTTATCATGTTTTAAGAGCCCCATCAAAAAATAAGCTCAAGAAAAATTTTTTTATAGTTCGCTCAAGATTTTTTAAAATATCCGAAATCGTCAAAAATTGAAGTTTTTTTTCTCGTTATTTTATCATTTTCTACGTTGAAAAACATCTCGATTCTGAAAATTTCAAGTCGATATTTTAATTTCTAAAGGTCAATCATAATTTTTTTAACTTTAAAAGTAGTGTATCTAAAATGTTTTCGAGCGACCTCTAAATATAAATATCAACGAACTTATATTTCTTTTACTGAATTTGATGAACAAAAGAAGAGACACAAAGGCAAAAACTACCGCACTGTGAGTATCAAATATTTATAATTTTTTAATTTTTTAAAATTTTAAAATTTGTGTCGTGATTTATTTCTATTCTTTTGTTCATTAAATTCAATAAAAAAATTATTAGTTCGTTGATATTTATTTTTAGAGACCGCTCGAAAACATAGGTAGGTACACTACTTTGAAAGTTAAAATAATAATGAGTGACCTTTAGAAATTAAACTAAAATTGAAATTTTCAGTATCGAGATTTTTTCCACCTAGAAAATGATAAAATAACGAGAAAAACATTTTTTAAATAATTCAATTTTTGACGGTTTTGGGAATTTTTAAAAATCTTGCACGACCTCTAAAAAATTTATTTCAGCTGATTTTTTGAGGGGGCTCTTAAAACATGATAAACTAACATATTTTCACAAGAGACACGAAAAAAAATATTCGTTTCTTTTGAGTTTATTACAAAATTATATACATATTTTTATTACAAAATCATGGGAAAAAAATTAAAAACAAAATTACATAGAATCATCGTTTTCACGTATACTGTATTTCCTACCTACATACTTTCATACCTGTTGACTATTTACATTCTACTTTGAATATTCGTCTTCATATAGTAACAGTATCAAATTTTATATTAAACGATTTTTTAAATTTTTTTGATTTTGTTCTTCAATATTCAATCTTCAAAAAAACACAAAAAAACTGAAAATTTCAAAAAATGTCGAAAATTTTTCGAATTTTTTTTTTTCATCAATTTAAATATTATTTGCATTAAAAATATGAGAAAACCTCAAAATATTTTTTTTCCATTTTAATCATGATTATGAAGTGTTTAAACCAAAAAAACGTGACCCTTTCATTTTTTTCAAAAGCTTGACTGACAAAGAAACGGTTCGCTAGATCGAGATGAAACTTCACAGGGTTCTTCTGGGTATATCGAACTACATAAATTACCTCTTTTTTCCTATTTCTTTCAAATTCGGGTAAAAGATTAAAAAAAAAAATTTCGAAAAGTTGCGGCAGGATATTAAAGGAAATTTATTCAAGTTTTCGAAACTATTCTTCAACTCTCTGTACGACAAAAAGATCCTTTTCCATTAAAGGTCCGATATTTCGATGAAAAACGGTGGTATCGAAATTTAAAAAAAAGAAAATTGAAGCTAAATAAACAAGCTTTTTGGTACATGCAATGGCTTAGCTGAAAAAATATTTTCGAAGTCTGTTGCAAAATTTTTTTGTCGCGCTATTTCTTAGAATTGCATAATAACCCTAACTCCTAAAAAATTTCGACCGAAAGATCTAAAAACTAGAATCTTAGAGCTTCAAAATGCTTTTTTTTTTTAATTCCCGATACGGTCATTTTCATCTAAATACCTACAGTCTGTCAAAAATCACGGAAAAATTTCGGAAATTCTTTTGACCCTTTAGTTTGTTTACATTAGTTTATACGAAAATTACAGAAGAGTCGAATTGATGGAACATAGTTAAAACAGAAAATCCATATCAAGTATCCATACGAAGAAGTGTAATTTGCCAGAAACAATCAAACGAGGTATAGATATAACTACAAAATATGAGAATTATTTAGAATCGGATCTTAATCACCATCACTATTTTCTTCAATAGTTGTAGTTACACAAGTTTCATCAAATATGGAAGTCAACATTTCAACTGGTTTTAAGATTTTGGATTTGTAACGGGCATTTGATAAATAATAAATAACTGCCGCTATATAGGAACAACAGCCATGATTCTATTTCCATTTTCACAATCACACACATATCTTTGAATACCCTTTTTGATTCATAACTTTAACATCCTGAATCTAGAAAACAAAGCCTGATGAGCTGTAGATTCCACCAATTTTTTGATAAGGAATTTGTAAAAGGAATTTAATGACACATATGTGATGTGTTATTCCATGACCTACTCCAATATCGGACGGGGCAAACTATCGGAAACTAGGGTACAAAAAACAAAGTTAATGAGTTCGAACTGGCCTAAAATTTTAGTTGTGATGTCTTTAATGAATTGGTTAATAATAAGCTATATTTACTATATTCTCCGATTCTAATAAATCACTGCAGATAATTCTTAGGCGGTAGAGTAATAAAAGCTGTCAATATTTATTACACTATCTTCCAAAGTTTCCGTGAAAGTACTTTTATGTCTTAACGTCTGCTGACGTAATAACGATGATAAATGCCGGAGAAACAAACAAATAATAACTTCGCCTGTTCCTATTTGTTCCTTTTTCCAAAACAAATAGGTCGGTAGATTTTAACTTATACCCTAATCAAGTACATGAAAAAAGCAAAACAAAGTAATTAGGACACCGTTTGTTCTAATCGTCAAACGTATTAACTACCACTAGATCCAAGCAGTTACGTTTTTTTTAAAAAAACCAAAAATAATTAGAAACTAATTGCCCATAATTGATCGATAGCTTTGCCGAGGCTACGTGACTAAAGTATTGTATTTGATTTAATTACATGTTTAATATACTCGGAAACGGAGTTGGATATGAAAAACGACAAATAAGTATGGGTTGCCGATAGTTTCCAGATATACCGGTTGACCTCACGAACGAGCCGTAGAAATGGTCTGTGGCACAGCCACTGCTTTTCCATCAAGTAAAAAGTACCTACATCTTGTACGGTTTTCAAAACTCTGTTCTTTATCCTGAACCTTGAGTGTCATAAAAACTAAAACACTACTTTGAACGGAAACCTTTCAAAAAAATGATTTGTCTCATAAAATTGCCTACATATACTGGGTGGTTAATAAAATTTGTGTTCATATATCATTCTTAGAAAATTAATAAATTTATATGTTTAAACATAATTAAATATAAAAACATAACTCTTCAAACAGTTACACACAGAAGTAAATATTTATACACGTAAAATATTATTAAACTACTTTTGTTGTTTATATAATGTGAATAAGTTATTGTTTTAATCTAATTTATCATTTACGTTATTAGAGTTATCAAGCTTTAACAAAAAAAAATACGTATTTTCTTTGAACATTTTTTTTTATAAAGGTTGCCCCAAATGAAATGCAGGATTTCATACGAGGAAAAGATTTTATTAATTAAAAATTTGTCATTAAATATGAGAAAGGATATCGGAGAGATGTCCTCTGCGACTCATCTGGCATATTAGATTTCTTTTAAGAAAATCCTGAGGCTACGAGAATTTCCGCCACATTATAATTCAACGTAGTAATATTTTGGGCTGCACCTTCTACCGAAAATTCGACGTAATTTGAGCAGTCTCAGTTACACACTCTTCATACTTATGAATTTTCATAATCTACAGCATGTGTCCCTGTACAATACTGCCAACTCTTTGAGATGAAAATAGCTCACAATCACAAATAACTATCTTCAACATCAGAAATCTAGATATTACTTAATTTTAATCAATAATCTATCAATTTCTATCCACACCCGATTGAATGAAATTTTCCCTCTATTAGTATGCTATATAATAATATAAATAAATAATATAAGCTATATTGTACCTTACAGATACGTAAGTAAGTATAGGTAACAATTTAACTATCAGTTTATTTAACCAAATGTTAATCGAGACTCAATATATTATTGTTTTTAATTATTGTAATCAAACCACTGCATTTTAACATAATTTTCACCAAAATAACCGGATTTACGACAATTGTCCAGCACTACACGCCATACACCACGCCACGAGATGACCTAATGGGGGCGATGGGAACAGACAAAGACAACGCACGACAACCATGGAATGGAGTGTGGTCACTCAATAATGAGGACATTTACTCCGATTTAGCTACAAGTGCACCAAATACAAGTTTATCTGCATAATTTATTTAAGGGGTACCTACATCTGAGTGAAATTACTCGGTTTTATTTCAAATATTATCACAAATGAGTAAAATTATAAAAGGCAGACTGCCAACTGCTAATATTCCTTTATCTGCAAAAACACCCAA
>NW_019421524.1:0-581 GCF_000390285.2 Anoplophora glabripennis
CATATCCATAAGTACCTAACGTCTGATATTGACAATTTGCGCAATTAATTTCCAGTTATCAGTTAAAATTTTAATATTATGTAAAATACTGTTAAATAAAATTTGAAATAAAAACAATTGTAGAAAAAATGTTGCGTGCAACATGTGCAAAAAGCATATTTGTTGCACTTAACATGATCGCAGCTCTCAACTTCGTCTCGAGCTGCAAACTTCATGCATCGTACAACAAATACACATTCTTTACAGTAGTTGCACAAATAACTGTTCGAATGTCGCAGAAATTTTTATTAAATAGAAGTACAATGAAAACGAAACTAAGAAATAATTTATTATCAAAAAGAGAAAAAACAAAAAACTTAGTTAAAGGACATTTTCAAAATAATTGCCATTTCTTTCTAAACACAACCTAACACGTTTATCAAAGTTGTTACGGAATCGTGCAAAAATTATGGGATTGTTGCGAATCTCATCAGCCGCCGCGAATATTCATTCCTGTAGCTCTTCAACACTGTCAACTGGGGTCGCATAAACAATACTTTTTATATGTCCCCAAAAGAAAAAATCCATGGGCGTTAGATCGG
>NW_019421524.1:1875-4865 GCF_000390285.2 Anoplophora glabripennis
CGGAATACCGGGGTGAAAAATAAAATATTTATAATAACCCCAGAAATCGATAAAGCAATCAATTTTAGGCAAAAAGTATCTTATGAATATTTTTCAATAATATTTTCTGAGTTACCTATCGGTGATTGTAAATGTACATTTTTTATTAAAAAAAAAACTTGTTTTTCAGTAGTTTTTCTCGAATAACTCGGAAAATAGCCATTCTATGAAAAAAAAAACACGAAGAAAATGAAGCTTATAGAAAAAGAAAAAGATTGAGTTGTTTTCCATTTACGTAGATGCAATAAGTGCTGAGATACGGCTGGTTGAAGATAATTTTTAAATTCTATTTTTCAAGAAAAATGCACAGAACATTTATTAAAGTACTTTAAAAAATCTTTAAAATGAACTTGACTTTAAGACATTTGCATAAAAATTAACAGCGTTAATAAAACTGCTAATTCGCTTTTCGGAAAAAAAATCAGTACAAAAACTGATGAATTTTTCACGAGATTTAAAATTAAAAGTAATCCTTCTACAATTTACATTTTTTATGTGCTAACAATCTATTATACAAGTTTAAGCCGTTCAGAATGCATATTTTTGAAAATATTACATTTTGATTAAAATTTTTTAATTCCAAAAAAAAATAACATATTTTTGAAAATAACTTTAAAAATAAGAAAGAGACGAAAAATATTCAAGAGTACAAGAGACTCCATTTTTTTTCACAGATTATTTTGTTTTTTTATTTGTGTAGGACAAAGCGCTGCTAGAAATTTGCAGTTGAGGCCTAATGTCACGTTTCAAACCCTTTAACCTCAAAAATCTCAAAAATGACAAGTTAAAAAATATTCAATTTTACAGTACCTACTTTTAGCTGTCGAAATTTTCCATTAAATCGTTTTTGGATCGTTTTAATTGCTTTAAAATTAAGGAAGTTATCGTTAAAAAACCAACGTGGGGAGAGTAGCAAAGCTATAGCACTTAGGCCCCATTGGGCCCCTTGTACTTCCTCCCATTAGAAGATCAGTCCACCTGAGCCGCTAACCAGTCTATTACAGTGAAAAAGGTACAAATATACAATTTTATTTTATGCATACATAAATTTATTTTAACATTAAAACATTTATTTACAATATATATAGGATACCTTCACTTTTTCCCTTTAATCTTTTAATAATTTTGCTTATCAACTTTAAATGTACAAAATTGTTTTTATTTGTATAATGAAGGGTCATTTTTAAGAAACCCAGTGATCTGATAAACACTATAGGAGGGCATTAGGTATAATTAATTTTAAATAATTTAAAAGCCATTTTTTAAATAAATTGTAAATTGTATTATAAACGGGTAAAACAATTTAATTTATCCTGTTTGTACCTAGGTACTATCAAATCATTTCAAACTGTTAAAAACTATTTTTTTAATATTTTGTTATGAGGGGTAGTTTTTTAAGGTTGAGATATTGTAATAAATTATTTATAATACCATAAACTATTGAAAAGATTTCTATCTATAACAAATGTGCTATAAAAATATTTTAAAGTCACAAAAACTATTAATTTTATATTTTTATCATTAAGGGTAGTTTTAAGGGTTGAAACTTTATAAAAATAACATAAATTATAACCCACAGTATAAAACAATATTTATTCTATATATTAAGATATGATTTTAGTCTATACAGAGTGTCCGGAAATTCATGCAACAAACTTTGGTCACATATTCTTAGGACAAATTTAGAGGACCCGTATTTTTTATTTTTACCAGGTGGACCCCTCTTTTGGAGTCACAGCCCCTTGAAGTCCCCCCCTAAGAATAATCTTTTCTTTATATCTCAGAATCCTGTTGTACGAGTACACAGGGGTTATATGACATGTGGAATCTGATGGTGGAATCTTAAGACAATTTTTCGTGTGCCCCCTTGTCTTTGGAGCCAAAAAAATTTTGTCGCATATTTAAATTTCTTAAAAATTATCAGTCCACTACAAAGCCATTTAACTTTTTGTCTCTTTATACTTTTTTCGTAAAAGGCAATGTTTTCGAGAAAAATATCAAAATGTGATCGAATGCATATCGTGATTTGCCATTTTCCTCAAAAACATTGCATTTTGCAAAACAAAAATCAAGCGACAAAAAAGTTTCTAAATTCAATGGCTTTAATTTAAAAAAAAAATCAAATGCGACCAAATTTTTCTGGTTCCAAAGACAAGGGGGCCCACGAAAAAGTGTCTTAAGGGGGTTTCTCGCCAAAAAGCGTAGAACTGTGAATTCCACATGTCATAAAACCTCTGTGTACCAAATTTAGTGATTCTCGTACAACATGATTTTGAGATATAAAAACGACTTCTTAGGGGTAGATTTCAAGGGGCTGTAACTCCGAAAGAGGGGGCCAGTTGGCAAAAAGAAAAAATACGGGTCGCCCAAATTTGTCTAAAGAATCTATGACCAAATTTTGTTGCAAGAATTTCGGGACACCCTGTATAACACCTATATCTATATTTATTTATTTATCATGCATATATAACTTTTCATCTACAGGGTAAAATAAGCTAAATTCCAAATTTTCATAAAAATCGGATCTATCCGAAAGTATTCGGAGGTTTTACCCTGTTTTTCTCTTCGTTCCCCGGACTATATAAAATAATGCGTTAATATTGTTCTTCTAAAAAAATCGCAATAAGTCTTAATTATTTAAAATGGAATGGAATTGGGTTCAGAAGCGCAGATTTTGGTGCCTTTAAAAGAAAAATTCTATCAAAATCTATTGATAAATTCAACTTCTATCAGATTATCCAGATTTGAAAGAGATAACTCTGTATGCATTAATTTATCTGAAAGAATATGGGCAGAGTAACATGATTTTTAAATACTCTATATATAGAACCAAAAACGAAAATTTTGTTTCAGAAAAGAAACACGTCCTCTAGGGGAATGTAAACTTGATATGAGCTGGGTTCAATCTTTCTTTGTCAGGGTCTATGCTCTCAGACTTGGTACAAAAAAAA
>NW_019421525.1:0-4863 GCF_000390285.2 Anoplophora glabripennis
TATAGAGAGTGATTCATACATAATATAGAAACACTTCGCGCAATGGAATCGCAGCTCAAGACGTTGATGAAGACGAGTTAAGGTAGTATGATGAGGAATTACACGATAAGGGTATTTCTGCTCATAGAGGCGCCTGGCGGCTAATGCATTACCGTTGGCAAGGCCATAAAGAAAATGCATATCGCACATTTCACTATTTGTATCATTCATTTTGACAAGCAGGAATTGACAACTACACAGTTATTAAGTACTTATTGAAATCACACACTTAAGCTATTAATTATTTGCTCGGAAACGAAGCAAGATATCTAAAATAGTGAAAAGACAAAAGAGTTGTATTTTTTATGGCATAATTAGAAAAACATATGTCACCTAAGAAAAAGCAGTGACGTCTCATATGTTTACTTATTAATATCAACAGGAGTGAGCCCCCGGACGCCGCTGGAATAGATAAAATAAATCAAATTACGTCAGAAGACGTCTACCGTTTTTATAAACAAACATACCAATTTTCAAAAAAATCGGAATTAGGGTTCTCTAGATATTAGTAAATACCTTGTATTTTCTCTAAATTTCAACACCCTGTATCTCCGGAACAAAGCATTTTCCGACATAGGTTTATAGAAACTTTCTTTCTTATTTTTGGTCAGGAAAATTTTTTCGCAATACCCTGTACCTATATTTTATTTTGTTTTACGAAATTTCCATGAGCTTCTAAGAACAGTATGTCTAAGATTCTAAGAACATAAAGAAAGAAAAATAACATTCTAGAAACATAATTAATGTTTATACTAAGTAAAGAAGTGTATAAACAAAGGTGACAAAAACAAAAAATAGTTATGCATTTTATTGACTTTACTTTAGGCAATGTTTATAGAAATCTTATACACAATTTCACTTGTGGAATCGATTTTGTTACAAATCTTTCTGGGCTCGGGATATCGGCATCTGAAAAAATATTATTTCACGACGCGGAGAAATAAGCTGTCGCTGGCTGTTTGTTATCAAGAAAAATAAGTCTAATGGGAGGCCCGTTAACAGCGTACAATACACCAGTGACTTTAAAACCCTATAAAAGGAAACTTTCGCTCTGGTCGGGCAGTAAATTATGGCCGACGAGGCAGAAGAATGAGAAATGTGGATTCGGAACAAATCCGCACATGATAGTTCCCACCTTAGATTTATCCCTAATCCACTTCATCCAAACATGCCCTTTCCCGATATTTCATTGCGGCAACGCAACTTCTCCCTTAACCTCATAGTTTCCCGAAATAGCGATCGTTTGTCTTTGTTAAATAATGATACCTGCTGCTGAAGTAATTTGCTTCAAGGTGATATCCGTAATGCCTGTAGGCCCTTTCATGCATTCTCGATAGCGCTCAATCTTGCCGAGTGACAGAAACAGTAAATACGTGATTGGAGAACCCAAGCCCCGATGACTTTTGCTCGAATATTAATTGCCAGATAGTCGCGACAATGTCGAAGTGGCACTTACATTAAAATCTACATCTTTCATAAAAGAAATGTAACTTAAATGGTTGTAACTTGTTACTGCTAAAAAGAAATCATAAAACCTGAAAACTTGAAAAAATTATTAGTGGACATTTTATTGCACTTTATAACGAGGAAGGGTATATACACTATACTCCGTGGTCGAAATTATAGAGAGTGATTCATACATAATATAGAAACACTATTACCGTAAAGTGTATAAAACTTAAAATGATTTTTATAACGGTTCAATATTATTTGCTTATGTTAAATGATGTGCCGCTCTCTTTGCACATCGATAGGATCTATAACAGTCATAGACTGAGTTACACTGAACGCGATTTATTTCCTATCTCTGTCTATCGCACTTATTACAGATAGGGAAATGCTCTTTTTAGTGGGTGTAAACGGACGTACGTAGAATTCGAGTTAGCCGTAGTTAGAAACGTCAAACTATAAGCGCGCGCGAGGGTTTGCATATTCCGTGACTATAGTAAATTTATAAATTAAAAAAATACAATCGGGACGTTTTAAAACGTAGGAATAATAATTAAAATGGATCAAAGTGCCGGTTGTAGCAAACGGTCTGTTGCTCATAAACGCCCTAACCTATGCGATGCGGAATTAATAATGGTAAAAAACGTGTATAAAGGAATTCGGTCGCGAAATTCTAATACAAGTGTAAGTGAAGCTGTTGATATGTGTAGTTCGTTGACAAAAGTATCCGTTGCTACTGTTTATCGTGCCATAAAAAATAGTGTAGAAGTGAATCCAAAGAAGAAAAAAGTGGAAACACGAGGGAGGAAGAAAATAGAAGTCGACGTTGACGTGAAATACTCCATACGTAGGAAAATTCATGGATTTTTCTTTAGAAATGAAATACCAACGATAAAGAAAATTCAAGCTGCAATAGCTGAAGATGAGGATATTCCTAATTTCTCTGATAAGGTTCTTAGAAGAATAATGCGTGACATGAATTTTCGATATTTGAAACGGAATCGGAATAGTATGCTCGTTGAAAAAGACGAAANAAAGAGAAAAAGGTCAATACATTAAGTATGTAGTGGATGAGATGGCCAAAGATCGAGGAATTCGTGTACTCCGTTTACCGCCATACCACTGTGAATTAAACCCAATTGAGTTGGTTTGGGCACAAATAAAGAATGAAATCGCACGAAAAAACACCACCTTTAAAATAAACGACGTGAAATTATTATTACAGGATGCTATTAATCACGTCACTGCTGAAACATGGTGTAAGTGTATTGGACATGCACAGAAAGAGGAACAACGTATGTGGGATCTTGATACAACGGTAGAAGTGTTCATAGAACCAGTCATTATTCATTTGGGTGAAGATGATTCTAGTGATAGTGATAGCAACAGTGATATGTGAAATATATAATGTGAATAATGTGATATGTAAGTATTTAAATATATTAATAGTGAAGTGATTATGTGGCAGTGAAGTGAAAGTGTGACAGTGATAATATTCGTGAGATAATTATTATAAAATATGTAAGTACCTACTTAAATAAATATATTAATAGTAAACATTACAATATTTTGCGGCGGCGTAAGCCGGGTGGTGGTGGGTTATCGATGCCCAAGAGGGCATCGTTTTATAGAAAACACTTAAAATTTAAAAACAAAATGTTACTAAAATATTTTTGAAGTTTTCTCGATAAAACCTCTAAAAATAATAGATGTTATGTTTTATTATATTTTTTCCATATTTTCTACATCTTGTTGCCTTTTACGTATACACGCCTATGGATTTTCGATCCCCGCACGCCTCATCCTCCTTACTAGTCCAAAAGCTAGCGATGAATCACTCTCTATAATTTCTACCGCGGAGTATAGGCACAGAAATGGAGGGATATTAAAAAAATCCCAAAATTTTGGGTGATTTTCAAAGAGCTGTAACTTGGAAGGAAATGGTCGCAGAGAGAATAAAAATAAAGGAAATTGAATCTTCAAGTGTCTAGTTTTTGAATCTGAAGTTTAAAATTTTTTAGCGTAAGGAGTTTTTAAGTAATTATAAAAAATTGCAAATTTTTGCTTTTTTATTCATTTTTTCAAGTTAAAAATTTTTTTTAGCAATAATCCATATTTTTTCATCAAAAAACGTTCATTATTCTAAAAAATGAAAAATTTTTTTTAAAAAAAAAATTTTTTTAATTTTTTTATCGTATCCACAAGCTTCACAAACATCAAAAAAATTTGTTTCATTTGACGTTGCAGATTACAAATTAATGTCGCGTATTGCCGCCTCTGTTCCCGATCACCGTTATTCCTTGCCAAATTTGTAAAAAAGCAATTGATGGTGACTTTGTAATTGAGGATAGTCTCGTCGTCATCGACACCCGAGCATGTTCTAAACATGCCCAATGGGATTCAAGTCGGGGTTCATAGGTGGGTGGTTGAGAAATACCACGTTGTTGGCGTGAAGAAAATTTCTCGTATATTTTGAGGTATGAAGACGAGCGTTATTCTGCAAGAGAATGAAATGATTCCCCATGCTTGTACGCATGGTAAGGACGTGTGGTTCTGTACGACCATTATTTCCCGAGTAATTGATTGCCAAAGTCAAAAATGTTTGTTTTTGGCTTTGATCGACGATAACTCATTCTCAGCGGCAAATAATCGTACAAGGCTTCGGAATCGCTCAAATTGAAGAAAATTAAATTATCTAAAAGAGCTTTATGGTGAAATTACCAAAAAAATTTAAGTCCGTAGGCCTTTTTAAAGAATAGCAACAATTTTTTTTTTCGTTGATTACTCAAAAACTGCTGATGCTAAAAAATGTTAAAGTTGATTGAAGCTTCAATTTCCTTTTTTTATTCTCTCTACGTCCATTTCCCTCCAAGTTAAAGCTCTTTGAAAATCACCCAAAATTTTGGGACTTTCTTAATATCCCTTAATTTCTGTATTTAGTGTAGAATGATAATACCAAAAAAGTAATTCGAAAGAAGTGACGCTCAGTTGACAACTTGCAAATAAGTGGCAAATTTACGTGTTTTTTTTCACTTTTTTTTACTGCCCACGAAAATCTAGATAGATCGGAATATTAGTTATTTTATGTTGTAGGCAATTAAATTACCTACAATTTAAGGTACCTAGTCATTTTTCACTAATTTTTTAACTGTAAAATAAAGGTCTAACGCGGAAATATCAGTTCTCGAAAATTGTGCATTATTATTGCAAAAAGCGATGGATGTTGATGAAATTTATGGAAAATACGGTCAATCTACATAAATACCAGCATGTCAGCATGCCAAAAGCCGATTTGATTGACCGTAAAATTGTTGCTTTAGATATTTGTTAATTAATTTCGTTCGTTTTTTGCAAATAATTGTTTAATAACTAAAT
>NW_019421526.1:0-4846 GCF_000390285.2 Anoplophora glabripennis
CGTCGAGTGCGCCGCAGCCTGCTGTTCCAAAAGGCCCCTGGCAGTAAATCACGAGGCGCAATGTTGGATTTCTTTGCGTCCCGTGACAATAGAAAGGGTATTCTTGCCGACTGGTTGGTTGTAACATCTGCCTGCTTGATAGCACATAAAAAAGCGTGAAATTTCAGTTTTAATTTCCAATCTAATCTTGATATACATATTTCTTAAGAAACAGAATCCAGTAAGTGAGAAGTAATTGTAAACGTACGTGACATACCATTTTTAGAATGTGGAATTGTAACTATGTACAATAATGTCATCGAAATTTTTGAAATTGATGACCGTCACTACCTTCATTAGCAAATATGTGTTATCGGGTGCCTGAACGAGAAAATTGTTGACTTGTTCTCTTGTAAAAACGTTTGACTTTTTAGGTGTATAGTCGTCATTCTTGCGTTTCAAAAATACTCTCAGTTTGGGGTATTTTGATATATATCTACGTTCTCTATGAAAATAGTTGACTTAATCATTGAACATTCACTTCACAAACTCGCTGGTGATTTTAAAGTTCTTGACTTCTCCATGAAATATGCCAGCAGTGACATTTCAGAACTACCAGTATTTTTGTTCTGGCACCATTCTTTGAAATTTCTATATGCTCGACCGTAGCTCACTTTCGACTTTTCGGGCCATAAAACTTCGCAGGCAGCATTTGCTGCACTTTCTATTTGAAAATCACTCATTTAGAAATAATAATTCAAAACCATCAAAATTGTAACTTTTGCGTATCTTTGTTTATAAACACCTTAGGAATGACAAAATCCAAACAATCAAGGTGACTTTGCAAGATTTCGAATAATTAATGTCAAAATGAATTGATTAAGAATTGTCAAAAAATAAAATCTAATCTTTATTTCATGAACCATAAAGAACTGTGGGAGTAGATAAAATGTTATACACCACGCAGCAGTTAAGTATAATTTATCAGTCTCGAACTCTTGTTTTTGTCTGTTTCCATAGCTAGAGATATCATATGATGTTTATTTTATTATTACTATAACGGCCAGCAACGATCCAAGTTCACAGAATAATTGGACACACATCTTTTACCATTTAACAAAATACTCGCGGTCTGTTTTAATTTTCTTTTAACGGTATTATCTTCCTTTTCTAAAATTTTAGTGAGATTTTTTGGTTAGGCAAAACTATTTTCATAAAAATAACTGACTGATCCATTTAGCGCAAGGGTTTATTTTACTATTTTTTTAAAAAATTTTCACAGGTGGCAAAATACCCAAAAAATAAAGAAAAAATATAATAAAGTTGTTAAAAAATATAGTGTTTTCATTTCCTTGAACTGTTGAAGTTGATATAGAAGTGTAGATATTATAAGGAGATAGAGATTCTAAAGTTGAAGTGTTAACACTCAGGAAGAACATATTCTATGAATGTAAGTAGATAATGGTGACTGTTGCAAGTGAAAATAAGTTGCTATATCTGTATATGCAGTTTATTGGAGAGTATTTGGCTTGAGAAAAATAAATTGGTTTTTCAAGACCTACGTATTAGTAGGATCGATGTTCTTTATATATTTTCGCAGTTTAATAAATACAAAAAAAGAAATAAGGTTGCTCCAAGGGTTGGAACGAGAGCTTTCAGCAGACAAAATGGCGGTCACTCAGTTGTTTTTCTTGGCCAATGTAAATGTCAATCGCTATTACACTCAGGACATGTAGTCGGGCGATAAGAAATAATATTTCATTAGTTAGGTACCTGACCTAGTACCAGCGGTGTAACTACCAGACAAACTATAAAGTCGTTTCGGCAGATGTCTTAAAAGGGGCTGTAGTGTAATTTGTGCTGCAGTTTTCTACCGAACGACAAGTACACCGGATGATCTTTATCAGCTCGGTCTGCTATAAGAAGAAGTGTAGAGGACTTACTCACCGAGCCCAGAGTAGTACATTACCATATCTTCTAGATTTCTCTAATATTTGATTTTATTTTAATCGTAATTTAATTTAATCTGCTGTGTTTTTGTCATCATACCACAGCGGCACAGCGCCATAAAAAATTAGCCTTACTGTTGAGGTATATACCCAGTGTGACATCCTCGGCTTCAGCCCCCAGGTTCTAAAGACGAAGCAATGACGTATACACAATGTCTGCTTTGCCTTACCACTTTTTCCAAGTGTGCATTCCAAGTAAGCGTATCATCTAGTATCAACCCTAGATATTTAATCTTCCTGGAAAGCTGAATATACCTCTCCCCTAATTTTGGTGCAAAGCTTATTCAAACTTCTCTTAGTGAAGGGTACAACCGTCTTGTCTGGGTTTACTAACAGTGCGTGCCACTTCCATCAATCATTTCAGAGCCTCTTTCATGAACTCTGAAACAATGGTGTTATGTTTCTCGACTATGAGAGCGACAAAGTTGTCCGCATAGCCTTTCGATTGGGCCCTCCCAGTGCGCCGTCCGCTGCAAATGTCCATAAGAACGACACTGGCTTACCGTGCACCTAGATGTCTCTCCCGGAACTGTCACCATTCTGTTTTTCAACATGGTATCTATCCAGCGACACAAAGTGTCATCAAGGTAGGGACCTTGATGACACTTTTGTTATGAACAGCTGTGTCAACTGATCTGCCTGCCTGATAGGCATATTGGTGCTTGTGCAGAGGATTTTGCCTCAGCACCCCTTCTCTTACATGCCTATTATGTTGACGATGTACTTTTATCGCAACATAAATAATATATCTTAAATTCTTGCTGATATAATTGAATTTGAAAGGATGAAGCCTCAAAATAAGTTTATGTTTATTTTTCTGCTAATACAAAAATCTAATTTTTTGTCAATAATTTTCCTTAACTGATCTGATTAAAATAAATAAGTCTTATAAGTAATTTTTCCAATGTCTAGGAAAAATGATGTTAAGCTTATCGGACGGTATGTCTTTACCTCTCGGCTTAAAAATGAACGCCACGTTCGTTGATCTCCATGATTCTGGCTCTGAAGATNAGGGTACAACCGTCTTGTCTGGGTTTACTAACAGTGCGTGCCACTTCCATCAATCATTTCAGAGCCTCTTTCATGAACTCTGAAACAATGGTGTTATGTTTCTCGACTATGAGAGCGACAAAGTTGTCCGCATAGCCTTTCGATTGGGCCCTCCCAGTGCGCCGTCCGCTGCAAATGTCCATAAGAACGACACTGGCTTACCGTGCACCTAGATGTCTCTCCCGGAACTGTCACCATTCTGTTTTTCAACATGGTATCTATCCAGCGACACAAAGTGTCATCAAGGTGACCTTGATGACACTTTGTTATGAACAGCTGTGTCAACTGATCTGCCTGCCTGATAGGCATATTAGTGCTTGTGCAGAGGATTTTGCCTCAGCACCCCTTCTCTTACATGCCTATTATGTTGACGATGTACTTTTATCGCAACATAAATAACATCTTAAATTCTTGCTGATATAATTGAATTTGAAAAGGATGAGGCCTCAAAATAATTTTATGTTTATTTTTCTGCTAATACAAAAATCTTATTTTTTTTGTCAATAATTTTCCTTAACTGATCTGATTAAAATAAATAAGTTTTATATACAAAAATAAGTAATAAGACCATCACTACAACTAATAAGACCATCACTACACTATCTATTATTCTCTCCAATGTCTAGGAAAAATGATGTTAAGCTTATCGGACGCTATGCCTTTACATCTCTGCTTATAAATGAGCGCCACGTTCGTTGATCTCCATGATTCTGGCTCTGAAGATGTGATTTATAACCGGAGCTAAACAATCTACTCCCCGTTGCAACAGTATGGGTAGAATTCCATCAGCTCCTGGTTATTTAAATGGGTCAAAAGAACTTATTGTCCATCACGTGACTGTCTCACCACCTAGTTACCACCTCCTAGTTCTGACGTAACCCGGTAGTTACCCTAGTTACCCCAGTCATGTTCGTCTCCATTTAACCCATTACTGTCCAAGACAAGAAAAATACATTTTTTTTTAAGATTTTCTTATTAAAGTATATTACCTAAAACACATACATTAAGACTAATTTACTATTAAAAAAATAATATACAGTATTTAAAAAAAAAACACGTAGATGTGTTCCTTTCGCTGAAAACAGTTATTAAAATAAAATTAATATAACTAAATTAGTTTTTACTTGAAAATTTTCAAAGTAGTCTGGATGCAAATGCACTTTACATTTTTTATACAGATAAATAGTATTACTTTTGCAAAAATCGACACTTTTATTCCACTATTATCCCTTTCTTTCCCATATTTAATTTTAGGGAATTTAAAATTATGATTCCTATAAAAAAACTCTGTAAAATATGTTCGAAAGTCAAGCAAACATTAAGAAAAAAAGATTATTTAACATTTAGCAAAAAAAAAAATTAATGATGCCATATGGAGTCAGTGGGAACGTAATGATTAATAAGGTAATTGTATTCTTCCTATAATATTTTATTATTACATTTCAAATGATATCATGAAAAACAAATAATAGAATTATGACACTCCATGGAACAGTTTAAAACTGTTTTTGTCCTTGGTAAGACATAATGGAACTTTACATTTTTCGCAGGCAAGTCTTGAGTATGCTTGACAAAATCGGCATCTATTTTTTTTTATCTATATGAATAGGCCAGTGCTCTTTCTGATCACATCTTACATCATCTACGGGAATAGGATTCACCGATCGCTTCTTTTGAGAGACAGTACATGGTGCTCCGTTTCGAGACGACTCGACAGAAGAAGGACGACCAACTCTCTTCTTTTCAGTACTAAATGACTGTATTAGAGCATGACCAATTTCGCTTCTGAATACAATTAGCTTCTTGTA
>NW_019421527.1:0-4897 GCF_000390285.2 Anoplophora glabripennis
CTTCAAAATTGCATCCAACATTTTCTTTGACTTGGACGAGAGATTGGCGCGAGTGTCATTTCATTTCTATAGAACTAAATTAACATAATTCTCGTTGCTTTACTAGTTCACATGATTTACGGATTTTAAATAAAGGATACTCGCGAGGTAATACGATATATTTGCTATATATAATAATTACACACAATACATTTTTGAGCGCGTACGCATCTTTACCCGAATTTGACGCGCAATATCTCCTATGTCCGAAGTCTGTAGGTTCTCAGTGTGTACAACTGCTAGTCAATTATTAGCGCTGTTGCCACATCTAGATAGTCTTTATGCGTTCATTAAATATAATATAAAGCTACTTAAATATGATAATTAAATAATGTAATTAAATATGTTAATTAGTCAATATATATGCTATGTGCATATGAGTAGATTTCTTTGCTATATAGATAATGTTTATCGCAAATAATTTCGATAGAATTTAATTTTTTCAAATTGGCAGCGGGTTTTAGTCCCATAAGAAAAGCAAAGGACCCCCCTTGCGCTCCTCACTTCCCTCGGACACCGATATACCTCCTTAAATAAAACAGTTCGTACGTACAACTGGTTTATTTTTTTTAAGAACGTAAAACATTCAGAACAAACAATGTATATTAAAACATTATTCCAACACTCCTCCATCAATATTCACACAAACTGGAAGGCGAGCAAGGTATTATTGAAGCAATACAAAATTCCATCTATTACGGTCGTCACATTCAAATAATATCCGCTGCATGAACTAAGACAACATTGAATCCATATTTAAAGTACCTTGGTTGGCTACTGGTTTCTTCAGAGGTGACTCTACAAATTATTTGCCACGACTAAAACTGCTCGAGACCTTGGCATCAGTCTTATAACGTATATGTCGCTGCGCGCGCATTTGCCCATGCGCTGTACAGTGGTAGAAATGGGTGGGAGATACAGCATGCCTGTTCGATGACGTCAGTACCACTGCGTTCGCCTCTTGTCCTGTGAAGTCGGGTAAAGGGCGTGGCCTGCGCAATAGGATGGTGTGCTAAGAAAATGTAATGTAAGTCTAACTAGTAGCGACTGCGGTACAACAACTCAAAAAATATCGTACTTTTATATCATCTTAGCCGGAAAAGGCTTAAAATCACTATAATAATGCATCTATTTTTTTAGATTTGAATGATAAGTAGTTATACAATATTTCCCCACGTTCCTTTATTAATAGTAGGTATATCTTAAATAACATAATACAGTCGTAAATTGTCGAATAATTAGAATTTGGTGATTAAGTTCCGGGATCAAATGTATTTCCCATAATTCAATACTTAAAGGGACCCAAAATTCCGTATTAAATTTCATTCCGATAAATCGTGGTCTATTAGGGATGGACTCGCATATTTGTCTTCCTCTAATGAAGTCTAGTAAAATGAAGGTAGGTACTCAGATATTTTCGTGAGGATTATAGGCTATGTATTAATTAATATTTCAGCCTTGTTTCGTTGAAATTAAACAGTACTCTATACAAGATATATTTTGCGTAAACTTGCGTAATCAGGGGACCAACATTATACCCATAAAAAATCGAGGCTAACATGATTAATTTTCGAAATATTTGACAAAAACTGACATTTTGGAAATCAGTTTTTGTTTCATTTCAGCCTTGTTTGAGGTGATATTGAAATAAGAAGAACACTTTCTCACGGCAACTTCTTGCCCTCTATCGAATGGCATAATCAATTTTTATATGTAACGTTTCGTCTCTCCAGGACGGGGCTCGTTATCCAATAAGCAAATTAATTAGCGACTTTTTAGCAATCAACGGCCATGCGTGCTCTCTCGAAAAATCGTAAAAGCTCATGTGTGTGTGTACCTCATTTTTTGTGGTTTCACGTAATGGAACTTCTTTTAAAGTTGAGGTACATTGTAGAAAACCATGTCGTAAAAGTAATTATAAAATCACGAATCAAAGTTGTTTTTTAATTTCATCCTATAAGTACAAACTTTAAAAACCTCAACATTACTATGTACACATGCAGCGTAGCGCACTAAGAACTAGGAATTCCCATTAATTTTTTTTCTGAATCAATTGCGACTATCTAATTTTTTTAATTTACTTACAATGCCAAATAATTTTTTTGTACNTGAAATAGCCAACAGGATTCTTTACAATGACACTTCAACTCCAGGTTCTAGTAGTACGTCGCATCATGCTGTTTTAATGGATCAGTCAGATAATATTGAGCCTCCGCTGACTGAAATGGAGCGGTCAAATCATTTTGAGAAAAATGTGACAATTAGTAAACGCGAGGGGAATAATTATCCAAATTTTATAAATGTTACTAAATGTAATAACTGTACAATTACTATAAATATTCATTCATAATAATTAATAAAATGTAATGTTCAAATATTTCTATTATTTGTTCATATAATATACATTTATAACTCGAAATGGTAAGTTACCTCCCATTGTCCATTCTATTCCTACGGTAAAATCCACTTACCTCCTTAAAAACAATGTATTAATAGTCTATTTACTATAGTGGAAGCAGATAAAATATAAAAAAATAGGTACAGGAAAATGAAATTGCAAAACGCCAGGCGGGGGATATCAAATTCAAGAAATTAAAACACATAATTTTTAAAATATTGGGAGTCAAATTCTGTCAGTTCCGTCCATAATAAGAATTCTAGACATCCTTGTATTATCTGAAAAATTAAGGCGAATAGGTAACAAATTTTACATTAGAATTTAGGAAACCAAATATTTGCGATCAGGCTTGGGTCATATAATTCAATGGAGCAGGAAAATAATATCATTAAAAGAAAATCCAAGGGACCGCTATTGATATGCTGAACAGTAAGCAGAAAAAAAATTTGTGGCTTAATCAGTGCCTGATTCATTATCTTCAATTTATTTTTTTTATTTTCTGTTTTCTTGGTGAAAAGTCACCTTTTTTTCATCAACGATATCTCATGAACTAATCTTCTTCAACTCTTCTGTAACTAGTCTTTTGGTACGTTTGAGAATTTTTTTTTATATAATATAATTAATTTGGAAAAGTACACAGAAATGGCTTTTTCTGCTGTTTTGGAAAATCAACGACAACTATGCAAATATTGAGAAAAGTACCAATCTTTGTAGGTTTTTTTAGCTCAATACATGCCCATCAGGTCTGTAAATTTTGACATCGATCGGTCGAACCGTCTTTCTTTCCTGAATTGTTAAAGTTTTATAAAAAATTAAAGGAGTAAAGAGTGACCGCAAAAATTGCCCGTTTTTTTACAATCGCAGAGAACTAAAGAAAATAGATAAAAATATGCAAATGGTCTCAAATTACTCGTTGTAAAAAATTAAGACGGGCATAACTTTTAGTTTTTTGAAAATTTTCAATATCACCCCTATTTAGCGGTTGAAAAGACGCCCAAATTGAAGAATTGAATATTACCAATAAATATAAAAACTATTAGCATGTGAATTTTTCTATCGAATGATTCTTGATACAAAGAAAGATTTATTCTCATGACTGACATAAGCTTGTTGAATTAGAAAATGCACTCTTAAGCGCGCTCAGGGGGTGGAATCGTCCCCAAAAATAGAGAATATCATAAATAATTGTAAAAATTCCAAAAAAAATATATTAAGATAATTCGCATGCTAATAGTTTTTATATCAATTGGTAATATTCAAATTCCTCATTTTTGGCATTTTTCAACTCCTAAGTAGGGGTGATTTTTTAAATTTTCAAAATACTAAAAGCTACGCTCATTTCAGTTTTTTACGACAAGTAATTTGTGACCAAAATCATATTTTTATGTATTTTTTCTAATTCTCTGCGAATTGTGAAAAAACGGGCGAAAATCGCAGGTTTTTTGCGGTCACTCTTTAATGCTCCTTAAATATCTATTACTCATTAAGATCGAAAAAAATTGTTTGCGTTATTTTTCTCACAATTTCGCGTTAAATACTCATCAAATATCGAAAGAAAAATAAAAATTTTGAAAAAAAAATCAATTTTGAAAAAATAATTTTTCCAAATTATACCGCAAAAAAAATTTTGCGGTATCTTTTTTTAAAATGTTGAGAAAATTTTAAATATTAAAAAATTATTTTGAAAAATTTAATTTTTTTTCAAAATATTGCTTTTTTTATCGACATTTGATGAGTATTTACCCGAAATTGTGAGAAAAATAACGCAAAAAAACATAAATTTAGCAAATTCATGTAAAAATCAACTTCAGCAAAACAAAACAGTTTATTTGCAGGAACAGAATTCGCTCCTGAGACACGGGTAGTCTTTAAACACTTCAAAATAAGAAAATTAAAGTAAGCGAACCATTTTTTTTATCGACATATAAATTCCAACACGATATAAAGGACATTTGTCGAAAAAATCTTCAACCGTCCGTCCGTCTACCCGAGCACCGGCAGGTACCGGTGAAATATTTTCCAATCATTTTTTCACCGGCGGATAAAAGCCGGGGGCGGCCAGATAAATCAACGTTTGAATACCGATATGAGAGGGCACGGCGCGCTGCAGCTATTGACCGTTCGACCGGCGAAGGCGAAGCCCATAACCTTTCAACTTTCTATATAAAGCGGCTGCAATAAAAATCACCTCCGTGAATCAAAAGCGATCTATCAAACGATATTATCGGTCAGCTATTACAGCTTCTGCTCCTGCCTGTGACGCAGTCATAATAAAAAAAAGCGGCGATACATCATGCCATGGCACGCTCTGATATGGCAGCGCCTCGCTTCAGTTGCTGATTGTACTTAAATTGCGTTCTTCAGGACGCCCGACGGGTTACCCTTTTTCCCCATAATGTTATTTATTTTTATTTCCATACTTTGTCTAAGAAGATCTATTGACTTGGAGGAGAAACCGCA
>NW_019421528.1:0-2270 GCF_000390285.2 Anoplophora glabripennis
CAACACCAAAATATTTTCTGATAAAATAATTGTATTAATAGTTCGGTGGATGTTAAATAATCGAACTGCTTTATTAGTTCGATAAAAAGTACTGACTTTATCAAAAAATATCTCACAATTAAAAAAATACTAGAAAGCCAGAAATTCCCTGTACAGCTGTGGACAATTAAATGTCCACGAGGCAGTCAATATTACAGGTCGCTTGTTTTCTGTCAACGAATCTTGATAACACCGTTCTGTTAGTATTAATGCCAACCTGGCTGATGGGGTTGGAGGGAGAGGTGATAAACATTTGGAAAATAACAAGTCATTGTGCTTATGTTCGTAGTCCTGAAATTTAGCCACAAGATTACATATCTATCGACAACAGTAAAAAACAGTCCAACTATTGTACGAAATTACCAAAGCTTCTTCAAATCGATTGAAAGGTGTGACAACCCTGGGCTATCGGAATATTCTTTTTTTACACTCATATAGCAGCATCGGTTTTCTTTCTGAAGGGCTATATGTTATCAGATTACAAATTATATTGTAAATTATTGACAACAAGTAGGCAACTTCGGAACATACGTATCATCCTTACAAATTACGTATGATTGTGTAAAATGTAAAGAATATTTATTGTTGTGTGGCTTTATTAATATGTAACAAATACAAAGGTAATTTTCACTTTCGTAACCTCTGTTAATAATTAAACCTATTTCATTCAGCACCTTCGACGTCTAGATTTTCATATTCATTCTCGCTGCAGTCCAGTACAAATTCGTGGTCTTCATCGTAGTCCGTCGGGGCTATTAATGGTCAAAAGTTAATCATGTTATTATGGCAAGTCAATAAGTGCATTCTATTTGAAAAAAATAATTCTCATAATCGTGTTTTGACACCTCGATTTATTTACTCCTCAAGTTTGTAAACATCCTGTAGGTATAATTTTAAAAAAAACATAACCCATTATCCCTTCAGTTTTCCTTAGATTTGGAGAAGCAGTTTCGAAAGATAGGAGACACTACTAACTTCTACTTCAAATTACGTCAGTAAAATCCCCATGTCATATTATAATATACTCTTTCTTGCACAACATCAAAGTACTAAGAACAATATCTAACACAACACAAATAATAACCGCTATAGTGGCACTGTGGTGCGACGATACAGTAAGTTTCGAGCTACACCGCCACCGCCGGCGCCACCACGCTGGCGGTTTAAAAGTAGATAGTTAATTATGGTACGACCTCGATGGTTATATAATGAATCCCTTAATATAATATATTTTTAGAAACATCTTTGTTTTATATCCCAAAGTATCACTTAAAGGTTGCTTTATTTGAAATCGTATAAACGACAAATTACACAGCCCCACAAAATAAACAAAAGTGTCGGATCTGGTATTCAGACCCATGTTTTTCCATGTATTTTTTTCGCTGAATCCGAATCTGCCTTCAGATTTGGCCCAACGGGTCAGTTTTCGGGAAAATTAAAAAAACAGGCCAAAATTCACAAAAAACATAATTTACGTTCGACCAAAGTTATAAAAAATCAAATTATTCTACTAGCTTACTAGACGTATGATTTTTCACTCGTTTAATTCCAATTTATTATCATAAGAGTCAGACAAGCTGGTCCAATTTCATTCAAAAACAGAAAATAGTTTACATTCTCATGGCATAATTCGTGTTGCAGAGTTCTGGATCCATCTTTTTATCCAGCCACCCATTTATGAATTCATACATGTTTCTATCATCCACATATACCACCTATAAAACCCACCCATCTATCCATCTACTTTTTGTACTGAGAGATGAGATAACAGCCTAGAAGATTGAGAATGCAATAAAACTTGTAGAATACTCTACTTTCTAAACAAAAGAAAACGATACCTACAAATCATTCTTATTTTTGTTGCTATAACGTGTTCTTTTTTCTTCAAAGGATCTATGCAAAGAGTTACGCTTTCGTTTAGTCCCCGTATTTTTCGTTTCTCTTTTTAACAACCAACAAAAATCGGCCATCATGTTTTCATCCCATCTTCCTTGATATCGCTTTTCTATAACCTTCAATCCTGATGAAATCGTTCGCCTTGTTCTTCGCTATAATCTCCAAGATTTTCAGGAAACCAATCCAGATGTGAATGAAGGAAGTGCAACTTGTAGTTCCTCAAACATCCCAGATCTTGGAAGTATTTTATCATTTTCTTCGTATTTAGGACTCTTGTTGTTTCCTAAAAAAATTGTCGCTACAGCTTTGAAACTAGTCCAAGCACTCTTCTCAAT
>NW_019421528.1:2970-4852 GCF_000390285.2 Anoplophora glabripennis
TAAAAACATCCCAGATCTTGGAAGTATTTTATCATTTTCGATACAATTTCTTCGTATTTAGGACTATACTCAGGTGGCATGACATAACATTCCTATTATTTAATAAGCTTTAGATTATTCAGTTATTAAATGTTTGAAATTATTTGTCTTTGCGGAAAACACTATTTAAAGAATATGGGGCCCTTAATAATAACCGAGGTACACCAGCAGGCGCGACATCAAAAATGAGATGCACTGCACCGACACGTAACAAAATTTAAGTTCCTGGATATACAGGGTGTTTTCTAAGTATGGTCCGATTTCTTATGATATTTAAAGAAAACATGTTCCTATGAAAATGCGGCCGAATCGTTTAGATTCCAAGGTATAGGGTGCTGAAAATTTCAAAAATATATTAATATTTTAAATAAATTTGGATCAGTCAATGTTAGGTTCTTAAAATTTGGCATTTAGTATAAAGTCAATTTTTAGGCTTGAGACAGTCGACCTTTTGGTCATAAAATGTAGAACTCCAATGAATTTTTAAAAATTTTTATTATTTTCAGACACGCCTAACATTTTACAACAAAAAAAAACGAAAAACAAATTTTTTGCCTAATACCTATTCTTATAAAAAACTTATTTATTTAATTCAGCAACAACAAAAATAAGAAATAATAATTATGGTATGTATTTTTTGTTGTTGTCTTAGTTACTTGTTTGGTACCGAGATTGTTGGCATTTTGCTACATATAAGTTGTCAAAAATGTGGATTAGATAATAAAATTCGAAAATGAATAACTTTACTAACGCTGAAATGACTTAGATGCTTAGCAAATAGGGATGTAGAAGAAGCAAGGTGAATTTATCTCCAGAAAGCTACATCTCAGATTAAGTGAAACTTGTATTTTTAAGCGTAATACGGAAGTTCCAGACAGACCTTCAACAGTAACAACCCCAGAGTTAGAAGAAGCTATACTTCGAGAGATAGTACCAGTATCAGGAAGCAGTTTCATGTAAGTCCAAAGACTGTTTGGAAAGTTTTGAAAGTTTGTCAGTTACTTTTATACCACATACAACGAGTACAAGCTCTGCTGTCCCTTATTTTTCAGTCAAGGCTAGATTTTAGTAGGTGGTACATAATAAAAAATTTTTGACGAAAATTTTATTTATTGATTACAAATTTTTCGCGAGAACATTTTTGGACGGACGAAAATCCGCATGCAATAAGAGATGGCCAGTTTCAGAAATCATGTTCGCTGAATGTATTCATACGGATTATTCATGACTTCTTACCAGCTCGATTAACTGGTGACTCGTAGGTATAGGCAGTTTCTAGCCGAAAAGCTAAACATTTATTAGAAAATGTATCTCTACACGTAAGAGCCTATTTCTGGTTTATGCACGATGGTGCCCCAGCTCATTTCAGCTGAGTTGTTCGTCAGTACGTCCACAATACCTTTCCTAATCGCTAGATTGGACGTGCAGGCCCCCAAGCTTGGCCAGCTCGCAATCCCGATATGAATCCTTGCAACTTTTATGTATAAATCTTTGAAATGAAAAATACGAGTTAAGATGTCTTATTTTTTTGCATCAAAACGGCGCCCCAAACGAAGAAAAGGCAAAGGAGATTTTTTGTCACAAATTGAACGAGGAATTCAAAAATGATTTTTAATTTGTAATATCTCAGTGACGTACCATTGAGATTATTACCCGTACGCGCGCCAATAATGAACATAAAATTCTTAATTGCGTGTCAAAAAATGCGCACTAACTACCTCTTAAAACCCATCAAATTTCATTTGCACATCTCGACCGGTTTCAGAGCAATAAATTAAATCGTCAGTTTTTAAGAAAAACTTTGACACCCCGTATCTCGGAAAACGAATCATTTGCGGACATA
>NW_019421529.1:0-1575 GCF_000390285.2 Anoplophora glabripennis
TAATAAAAGTTGTATATTGGTTACAAAAGTTTTAATATGCGCTATACACATTATTCTAGATAAACAGTTTAATAAGCCCATTTCTTTCAGTGAAGTGAGGTCAAATCGTCTTCTTTTGAGCCAAAGAATGTCGCAGTACCTTTTTGATCATGTGCTTATGGGACACCCTGTATATAGTTTAAAATGGTAAAAGAACTATCGTACAGGTAATAAGGTATGGAATTGTTTCTGTGGCTTATCAAGTAAGAAAAAAATGTATACATTAAGGAGGTTTCAGTAAACATTTCCTTATTTTATTTTCTTCCAGCATATTGCTTATAAAAGGTAACAAAAAAGTTGGGGGTTGCTGCAATTGTAATATGCCCCATTAAAAATAAAAATTGACGTGTTTCAGGAATTTTGCGACAAACCTTTATTTATTAAGTTACAGAATTTTTGCAGCAACAAATGCTCTTCATTTTATATTTTTCTCAGTGTAAGGGTAAATCCAATACTTCCATTTCTTCCGAATCTTTATTCTTTTTGCACTATAGGTAGTATTAAAGGATAATACCTTCGTCACATGAATTACTAGACATTTTTTAACAGGATAAGAGACTTGATTTTATAAATTTTCATAGTTTATAACTAGTTGGTGAATTAAGTATCTGATTCTCATTAGTTTAGTTTCTTTTTAGTCGCTTAATGTGCGGAGGGCCTTAGACTGCAGTTATTTCTTAAACAGCCATTAGGCGGAAATATGTATTATTTTAACAATAATTGACGTTCCATAAATATCAAAACTGTATTCTTGGGTAAATATACATAGATCGCGTTTGAAATATAATTTATTCTTACTATTGATTATATCGACAAAATATATTTAAAAAAGTTAGCCATTATGTTTATAAAATATACATGGATAAATATGATTAAACATTCAGTAAGAGGCGTCTATCCGGTACATGTGTACGAAGGAATATTGTCTATGATCAATTTTCCTTTGAATAATTTAGTAAGGAACTGTGCATGCTACAACACCTGACACATTTCCACGATCTTAGAGTAATTCTGTTTGCATGTTATAACTACAATAATGACATATATCGCAAAACACAGCATTTGCCTCTGAATAATAAACATATCAAGTAATGTTGGTTCGGGAAGGAAATGTATTAAGTGTAATGCATGTGAAGTTTTAAAAAATTGATACTTTTTTAAATTTAGTCGAGAATTCGAACACTTCAAATGTATTGTTATAAATTCTGGTGAGATGGTAATTTTCTTATCTGTATTTATTTATTCTGCTTCGCTTCTTCTTCCTTGTATCCTATTTTTCTTCTTTATTGTCTGGGCGCCAACTCACATGAGTATATAGTTGTAACTTAATTCAAATTTTGGTTTGTTATATTTATAGAGAAAGTCTTTGAGAAAAAAAAAATAATTTAAGATTCAAGCAAATTTTCTCTAATAAATCTAATATGAGTAGTCTCTTGCCTCAGGGTAAGATTCTGAGAAGATTAGTATTTTTATATTAAAATATTATACTGATTAATGAATTTAGATACTTAATCTTGAGAAGGAAAAGACAAAAAA
>NW_019421529.1:3759-4839 GCF_000390285.2 Anoplophora glabripennis
GATTAGTACGCAAATTAGAAGACGCTGTCCATGTTAGAGATCTGTCTAGATCTGGAAGGCCAACGACAGTGATAGAAAATAATAGACAAAATGTTATGTTTAGCTGTCACTGAAAATCCACACACTGCCGTTCGTCGTATCGCCGAAACCGCCAACATATCAATACATAAAAACGTACCTACAATCAACCAAAACACAAAACATCCACAAATTTCCATTTTTTGCTGTGGCACTGTTCTCGCATCAGTTTATGATACCTACTTTTGTTGTTATTTTAAACTATGTCCATTCCAGTCATTGGCTTTTTTTTTCGCTCCTTTCAAAGTAAAGTAGGCCCAACCCTATATCGACGTATTTCCCTTCAAAAGGACTATCCATTTATGCTTAAAAATTAGGTAGTGCTATTTAAAAAAAATGTCGATGACGTCATGGGTTTATGAAACATAGCGCAAAAAAGGTTTGAGCAACGTGACAAAATGACAATTCCTATTTACTAATTGACGTGTTTTAGCGTTTTTGTGTAAACGCAACACAAAATAAAATACGAATTTTTTGCGTTACTTGTGGGACACACTGTATTAGGGGTTTATACCTCTTTACCACTGTCTAATACACTAATTTATTTTCTTCTTGGCCCTTTATCTCCTCTATTTCTTTCCTGTACCTTTTAGCACAACTTCTGTTCCTGACTTGTCATCTGTCATATAACTCCTTGTTGTTTGTCTCCTTGCTAATATTTCTATATTATTATTCCCTGGCGGTGACTTGGATTAGATCTGTGTTGACTCGATACTAGGAAATACTCTATAACAGTTAACCTTGTTTTATTATTGGATTTACTTAAGTTTCTATTGTCCGTAATCTTCAATTAATTTAGTTCTTGAAACTGTTTTCTTCTACTCCTTCTTATAAACGGTTTTTCTTTATTGAATACATTTGTTTCTTTCTGGCAATCAAATTATCTTCATCTTAAATTAAAAATTTTATTTTCAAAACTTTAGCTGTCAGCTCCCCCAATTTATTATTTTTCTTTCTTAGTTACCTCACTCTTTTTCTTTTCATGTCCCACTATTTTTTTTT
>NW_019421530.1:0-2616 GCF_000390285.2 Anoplophora glabripennis
ACTTCTTCTTTCCGAAATTTATTTTCCACATACGGACTTCGGACGTTTTCCATTCAACGCAGAAAGGACATACAGAACCATAGGTGTGGGGAGATTTTTTCAATTATTTTTTCGATTTAATGCACCGTTTCCGAGTTATAAACACACCGTTAGTCCCGATTTTTTTTTGACATGCGGTTTTTGACGCTTTTCACTGGTTCACCAAGGGAGATTCATTTGTTCACCATGGGAGATTTTTTGATACTTAGAGTCTAAGCAAATACTGTTTTTTTTTTCTTTCATATATTGTGACACTCCGCTCTGCGTCACCCACCGAGTGCTCTACTCAGAACCAAGGAGAAATTTGTTTATATTTCCAGCCATTTCCGAGTTACAAGCAAAAAGCGTTTTTTTTTCTTATACTGTGTGACATCATAGATCGATAACGAAGGCTAAAAAGGCCACGTGCTCTACCCCACGCTCCCTCCCTAGGTGTCCTGAAATTGCTGGGGAGACTCCTGAAGACAGCAGAGAGAGAGAGATAAGTTCTCTATAAGGACAGAGTCACTCTATCTCTATCGCACACTATAACTCTATCTCGCACACAATCAGACAAAAACAACAGAAACGAACCTTCTTTTAAAAATGCATGGGATTTATCATTATTAGAATAACCCATTTTAATTTAAAAAATTACAATGGGTTATTCTGATTACAAAAAATAAAACATAATTAACTGTATTATTCAAATAACAATAATGTGCAAAAGTTCTTCAGGAATATTGGCAAATTTACTTTGGAGGAAGAATCCCGTCAACGAACACTAAAAAATATTATTAGAAACCTTAGGTGGCCAGAAAACAGCACCGATCTCATTGTCAGTCCTTCAGACATATTTTTTTTACCTGAAAATTTACAAGTATTGAAAGAAAAATACAGGACGAAATGCTTGATAATTTTGAATTTGTTTTTGAAGCAATTAATAGTAAATTAAAACATATTTTCAACTGTATCATCACAAACACTTGTGCATGTTGATTTGTAAAAATTGTTGGTATATCAATATTATTTCGTTTTTAGGTATTCTCCTTATGTTATTGTAAAGGTTAGTTATAAAAATCGGTGTTTGTTATTTTCATAAGGATGAATTTTATTTTTTTTAATTTTTTTTATTTTAAACATATACATATATTTTATGCCAGCAAATTTTGATGTCAAATGAAATAAAGGAAAAGTTGTACATTTGTATTTAAAGTTTCTTTCTATCTAATTATTAAACCTGTAAGTGGATGTCAAAATACAAAAAGAAACCTGTACCTACATTCCGCGACGTACTAATAACCCACCTTGTATATTAAATAAATTTATGGTCATCATCAAATATTAAAAAAATTATATTACAAGCTGTTTAAAATATTATTACGAATTTTGTTTGTTTGGAAATATATTTTCTGCGATATTTCAATACCAAAAAATGAAAATAGTAGGTAGCTAATTAGCGAAATTATGATTAAATAACTTAATTGTAACACCGCTGCAGAATATCATATGAAACTACATAAATATTCGTTGATTCTTTAAAAACATTTCTATCAATACCTACATCATACATTTAAGTAAATACAGTAACGCAAAAACAGATATTGATAAAAAAGTGTACAAAAGAAATCCTTTAGTACGCCTGGCAACATTACCAAAGTCTTGTTTATATGTTGCTAAGATACGGGTAGGTATGCGGGCCGCTGCATTTGATTCTTCATAAAATTGTGCTGGTGGTGTACTCTACCGACAATTCGGAAATTTAAAACTGCCGGTCTATTCCAGTAGCGGTCTGTGGGGATAGCTAATTTGTCTGTGTACAAAATGTGGGATTTTGGTTTAAAAATTATATACCTTCCTTGTTACAGTGTAGTAAATAACAGGGAAAATTTAGTTTTCCACAAAAGAAAATTGCAAGGAAGTAACTCACTAAGTACCTTTTATACCCAAGTGATTTTATTTTGTACGGTATACAAAAGTACAGCAACTTTGCTGGTTCCGTCTAACTTTGAACTCTTGATTAAACTTGGGGTACAAAAGCTTACTCAGCGAAACATTATTTTTATGGAAGTTATGCGGAGATTTTAATGTTTAAATTGTAAAAACATGTTGAACTTCATAATTCCGCCGAGTTTAATTAATGATGATAAAGGTTTAACCAAGTAGGACTACAAGGAAGAAATACATTGTAAGAAAATTAATATGCTATTGTCACCCCTTATTTTATTAAACAAAAACTCGCACAATTGTAATCATCTACAAAAGGTATTTTCCTATAACACCAGTACACTTTTTACTTATAAATAATAATGCAGTAGTATTTTATAATATAAAATTCCACAATTTATATCTAGATTTGTGTTTGTAGCAGAGAGTAGTGCATAAATTTTATAATGTAACGAGCATTCAAATAAAAACGTGGTCGATGTTGGCTCTGACACATTGGACGTAGGGAGTAGCTTATAGCGACCAACTTAACCTCATTTCTCAACGAGCTGTATAGCAGCTGTCAGTTTCAATAACGTTAATGACTATATAACTTTATTTTAAAGAATAATCGTGATAACAATAACAAACAATTAAAGGAGCTGCGGAAAG
>NW_019421530.1:3772-5399 GCF_000390285.2 Anoplophora glabripennis
GGAAATTGATTTTGAAATTCTATGAAACATTCCTCAATAGAATACTTCCATATTCCATCAATCTTGCGTCCATTTCTAAAGTAGGACTCTATGATAAACACTTTTTGTTCTTGAGAAAACACCATTTTAAACGCTTTTTAAAACGAAAATATTCAAATTGATAGCGGCGACATAGCACTTTGACAGATGACATTTAAGTTCATTTGCTATACGCTACACCCTACGTCCAAATTTTCAGAACCAACTTGACCACGTTTTTATTTGAACGCTCGTTATAACGCAATTTGTTGTTAGTCATCTGTGCAATTTTAATTATTTTTTTTTATTATTGTTTTGCTATCACTGACTGTTTCCATATCAAAAACGAATACCGCTGGCCCAGTATTATTTTCCAATCCTTCGCCGCACTTGCCTTCATTTGCGTCCGATATTCCCGGCACGTATAATATATGGCTCGTCGAGGAAAATGCCTTCTCGAGAGAATGCATTTTGTACATGCAGACGGCAGATGCTCCATCCAACGAACTAGGTGCTTCCGTTTGCTCTAGTAAGCAAAACGTTAGGGTAGCGCTCGTCTCCGAAGCTCCGTTTCGTGTAATTTGAGATCGTCTCTGGATTAAACGAGAAAAATGAGATTGTTTGTATCGAAAGGGGTGAGGTCTCGCTCCGTACGTCGATATATTGGATTCGTTATCTTTTATGAAGAATTCATGAGTTAGAGATGTCAGTATTTGGATAGATCGTATGTTATTTATTTGGAGGGGAAATTGAGGCAGTTATAGAAGACAGAAATTCGTGATATAAACAAGTTATTTTTCACGTATATCTACACTGCTAAAAATGAAAGTAACGGAAGTGCACCACCTACATAGCTATATTTTTGCTATGTATTATTTTTAATGCTATTTTTTATTACTGGATATTAATAAATTAAAAACGTCTATCTGAAATTCTTTTTTTTTTGTTTTCAAATAAATAGTACCTACTGTTACAGTTAGTTTTTTAAACTGTATTTTAATTAAACTGGGCCACTTTTAAATAATTTTACATTAAAAAATATTCTATTGTTTTTAATAAAATAAAATTTTTACATTTATTAAATATTAGCTATTAGCTAGCTATACTACTATCATAAGTACTATATACAGTAGCTACCTATATAAGGACGCATTTAGGAAAGTTAAAACAGGTAATACTAAAAAGTTTTAAAATTCTAAACAAACAGAGGTATGTTTCTACTTTTCTTTCTTATCCAAATACCTCAGCCAATTGGTGCTAGACATATTAAATTAAACCAAAGTAAAGAAAAAAGCAACAAAATTAAATCGTGAACAGTTTAAATTTAAGCAAAATTCGATCATGTTTCGAACGCTTACGAAGAGCAGCGGCCTTTCAGTTAAAATTTCGTATTGCCGCCTCAGAAAAACCGCTACTGTTGCCGAGGTCACACTAGCTCTTCCAGCAACTGGACTAGAAGGAATGCGAGAGGGAATTTGAGGAAACAAGCTTATGATACGTGTTTCTAAAGGTCAATGGTAGCCTCCGTATAAATATGACACCTTGTATAAATAATAAGAGTTAGCCTGAATACCTACATTTAGTTACAAAATATTTCAGTTTCCCTCCT
>NW_019421531.1:0-2568 GCF_000390285.2 Anoplophora glabripennis
AATATTGAAGTTACAAAACTCCAAGAGTTCAAATAATTTAAATTTCATTTCATAATCATTTCAATTTCATTACAGAAATAATGACATAAAAAACCGACACCCACTAGATAAATTGAGTGTAAGTAATAGAAGATAAAAATACAATCGGACAGAAACAACTCGGTACGTGTTTCCAACTTAGGCTAACCTGTCTCGAGGTCACTAACCTTCTAATTTGCACGTGCAAATTAGTCCAGGAGCCAGACAGGGTTCCGTTGCCAACCAGAGTGCCACGGCTGCAAACAACTTATTCTAAAGTAGGTATATTGACCTCCTGAATCCAAAAAACTTGGTCGCAAAGCCTGAAAGTGGTCAGTTTAATTATTATCAACAAATTAAATGTTTAAATGGCTGTAAAAAGTTTATTTTTATAGCTAGTACACGGAACCTGATCTGGCTCCTAGACTAATACGAACTGTAGTAAGATCGTATTCCATGCAAAGTAGAGCAAAAAGTTGTCTTTTATCAAAGGAAAATAGTGTCATCAAATTGAATGTAATGAATAGGGATGATTGTGTTCGAATGTACGCTTATTACAATTTATCATTTTTAATATTATTAACGTTTTCACGTTTTATAATGTATTATGTTAAATAATACACAGTATTAGTATTTCAATTTATTATTCAATATGCAGTTGCGTATAACCAAAGTTTACATAATAAATGTAAACTTTAGTGTAAATCTAAACTTTGGTGTAACTTAGGTAGGCACTTATTGTTTTTGAGAAAGCAATACTTATGTTTTTTACCTGTTTAAAATGCCAGCACGAGTAAAACAGCATTCATCCGTCCAGAGCACTTTGTTAATAAAGTTCTGCTGCACTTCGATTTAGGAACCAATTGCAAAATTCAAGACGATTGGGGAAATCAGCTGCTTCAAAAGCTTGAACTTTTTGAAAGTGTTATGTTAACTCCTTTGCGGGAAAAATGCGGGAGATATGGAGGGTGGTAGATTTGAATAAACGCTTTAAATTGTTAGGTAATGGTTTTGTAACCGTGTGTAAGTGTATTTTGTATATTCGGGTATTTAGTGTGACTTTTTTATTTGATAAAATACAGTGTGCCTACAAACCTCTGCGTTATTTATTTTCTTTTAACGAAAGTTGACTTTGAGAAGTCAGGCTTGTTAAAACATTTTGCACTAAGTTAATACAATTGTTAAAATTAGTTATAATAAAATGCAGCATGATCCTTTATTTATTTGCATTTGATTGGTTTCGTACATATGTATCCGTATACTAAAGCGGATTAATTAAATGTGAACCACATATTATGATGTGAACTTGGCAACGCTGTTCGCTTCAGCTGACGATTTGTTCGTGACATTACGTTACAAAATTTTCCGAGCATGCAGGCATCTGGTAGGGCCACCTTCTTAGCGGGAGTTATGGGTTGATTTCCTTCGTCGAGTAAAAATTTATTTTCCGATTTTCTGTCTCTATGCCTTCCGAATACGTGGTTAAAATTAAAGGCATTATGACTGAATCACCTTGTAGAATTAGATATTAAGTATTTCTTGTTTAATTAATATTTAAAATCTTTAGTTGTTAGGTATTCTATTGAAAAATTAGTTGTGTCGGCAATGCTATTTTCGCGCGTTTTATAGTACTTAGTTTTTTGTGTCGAATATTTTTATTTCGCGAAAAAAGATTACAAGCGGCATTTCGAAAACCGATGCGCTAGTGAACACATCAATCGATCGTGAAGTGATTTCCTTAAAACCTGTAACAAAGAAAACTGAATGGTCATTTACCACCATCTATTACACCAACAGAGCTGCATTGGTAAGTCGGTTTGCAACAAGTCTCTATGTCTTTTCGTTGTTTAATCAATTTTTGTTCATACACGTACAGTCCGCTAAAATTCGTATCAGGTTGGCTGAAGTTAATTATTATTTATGTTCATTACTTTTCCAACTCTCAAACCGTTTGTGGGTACAATGCACAGTGTGTCTAACCGGGAACTGCGTCGACCGATATCTAGGAAAGTACTGCTCCGAAAAATTTGAAAATTTGGCAGCATGGCAATCTACCTAGAGCGAGCACAACTAAAATATCTGGAACTCTCCAGCACTTCCGGTTATACCGGAAGTCGACATCAACTTCGTTATTTTAAATGGAACACTATACAGGGTGTTAATGAATAGGTGTTACAAACGGATATGGTATGTAAAAAATCCAAAAATAAGTACAGTTTACTTAATAAACATATGTCCTAAAGCGGCTCATTTTCGAGATACAGGGCGTTGAAATTTAAAAATAATAAACTATTTTTTCCTGTAGCTCCGGTATTAGTTAATATTTCTTTATCAAACTCAACAGACAGATTTACTAGCTTAAAGGATGCATAAATATGGCAGAAACCATTTATTGGCTTCTTCTAGTGGCGTGCGATAGGTGTCGTTTCACCTTTTATCCCCCCTAAATTGTGCGGCACTGTACAAATATTCGTTTTTCGTACGTTATAGAATTTACTAGTATTTTTTACGTAAATAATGTATACTTGTTAGACTTCCATAAAATGAGTA
>NW_019421531.1:2770-4835 GCF_000390285.2 Anoplophora glabripennis
AAAAAAATATGTAAATTATCAGAAAAATACACTTTATAAAATAAAAAAGTTTTATGCTGTAGGTTTTTGTTTTAAAATTTTAGTCGGTTACCTTCATTTAGGAGCATCTTTTTAGGGGTGAACCCCTCGCCTATTAGGTCCCTCAAATAGCTTCAAATTGCAGTTAGAATTGTTAGTTCTAATCTTTCCGTATAGTTGGCGTGACGATACTAAAAATTTTTTGGATTCTTGGTATCCTGGTACATGGAACCATCTGAAAGATCGTTAAATTTTGAGTAATTTTTGTAATATAAACTTTTTCCCAGTATTTACTTGTTTTCGAGACATGTCGACTTCAATATGCAATGTATGATGTAACAGGAAAATCTATTATTTTATTTAAATCACACTGAGACAAAATATTCTCTTAAAATATTGTTATAATGACTTTATTTACACCAAATACTAACTAACAAACAATAAATTATTAAAAAAAACAAATGATCAACTACAAAAAAAAAATTGTACAGTGGTAAATCTTCTCTCTAAAGCAGAGACAAACCGTATTTTATCAAATACAGTTTATTAAAAAATTCAGTCATATGTGGCTCATGTCATTTGTTTAAAATAAAACATATGACAGATGACACATATTAGTTTTCCAATAATTACAGTTTTATCAGCTTGCACCTTTCAATTTAACTAGTCTAGTTATAATATTTACCATTATAATTTTTTTTATATAGGAATCAAAAAATTGTTTAGTATTGCAGAAAGATTGGAACTAACAATTCTAATTGCAATTTGAAGTTATTCGAGGGACCTAACAACCAAAATTTGCGGAACAAAATAAATTATTAAGTTATGGTATACCAACAAGTTAAATCATTTAATACGAGGTGTTTAATTTTTGCTGTTACTTTTGTTAACTTAAATAGAACACCCTGTATTTTTTTACTCTATTTATGCAGATTGAAATTTTCTTTAAAGACATATAATCATTGTTAGGGTGCCGTTAGTACTTTTAGAGATATTTACAATTTTCTATTTTTTGGACAGTTTTTCTCGTTTCAGACCTGTTGTCAAATTGGCCATGATCAGAAATACTCCAAAACAATTAAAATAATTTGACATTTGTCAAGTTAGTTGTCATAAATGATTGCTACTCTATATGAAGTATATGTATAGTAGGGAGAATGAAATAAATATTAGTAACTAGTAACTTATTATTACTAGGGATATATGAGGACCGTTTTTACCTGGATAATTAATTAGACCTTTTGATTTATTATTTAAATGTAATTTATTTTGTATATATTTTTAACGTGAGTTATTCAAATTCAAAACAAAGAAATACTGTGACATTAGGTTTCCACTGATGACATATTTTTGGTAATATTTGAGTAGCCAACTGTTCCCTTATCTAGTAATTTGTGGTTTGATACGTACTCAAGTTAGTCACTCATTTATACACATTTCTGAATACCAGAATTGAAAATGAGATGAGGGCACCCTAAGTTCAGTGAAGTATAAGTTTGAGATGAGTGAAAGGTTAGTATAGATTTAGGGAAGTCTCTGAATTTGGCTCTTATTATCTAATACTTAACTGTTCTCTAATTTTTAATTGCGGCCTTTTTTAAATAAGTTTCATTCAATGTCTAAAAAATTACTTTAATTTAAGTTTATAGAGCTCTTTGTTTTGTATTAAATACACCGTTCTGTAATCTATTATGTTGAATTTTTTTTCTTTAATAATAGTCTCTTTGTACTTTTATCTTTTAACTAGCTAGTTTTTAAGTGCACTATTTGTTTAGTACCTTCCGCCTTCTTTCACTTCATGGTTTTGGTACCTATCTGTCTTGTCAGGGTTGGATCTCTGATTGGAATTCCTCTCTGTCGTTTGGTCCCGCTTTGGTTTCTGTTTCGCCTCTCTCTGATTTATCCGGACTGGATCTCTGCTTGAAGTTCTTTGACAAATCTGGCTTCTGAAAAACGTTTGAACAATTTTTAATTAGTCGTTCTTCCTTTCTTTCTCCTTTAAAATTTTGATTTTCTTTTTACGTGACGTTTTCTCCGCTACTCTTCC
>NW_019421532.1:0-4833 GCF_000390285.2 Anoplophora glabripennis
TTGCAAAAAATGTAATAAAATTTCTAGGGTCGTATTTAAAAAAATAAGGTTGATGATGGTAATGAAAAGACGAAATATTACACACAAAAATTGATTATGCCATTCGATAGAGGGCAAAAAGTGGGCTTGAGAAAGTGTTTTCTTCTTTTTTCAATATCACCTCAAACAAGGCTGAAATGAAACAAAAACGTATTTCCTAAATTTCGTTTTTTTTCAAATATTTCGAAAACTAATCATATTAGCCTTGATTTTTTAGAGGCATAATGTTGGTCCCCTAATTACGCAACTTTGCCCACATTTAAGCTACTTCGTAGCTCTTACCGTTTCCGAGATTCCTGTAGTGAGAAGCGAGTTTGTAACAGCCTGTATATCTACTTTTTCTGTGCAAAAACAAGTTTATTTTCTGATTTTTCTTATGCAAGAGGTAATTTATTATTTTTTAATAGTTAAATTTGTTTATTTAATGTGGTAGAAACTCAGTTAAGTGAAAAATGTAATCTGTACTTAATACTCTGTAATTATTGCAAACTTTTGATGATAAAAATGCAGTGCTGGTACCTAGTGTCTAGCCTTAAAATGGTATACCTATCGTTGGTCTCTATAATATTTTAAGTTGAAAGTAGAAACACTTATAAAAACTAGGTTAATAAAACATTTCTAATTGGTTTATTATGCAAATAATATTTTACTCTTGATACGATTAATGCAAAACAAAATTAATTATAGCCTTATAATTTTATCAAATTATATAATATTATGGAAACGCTTTTATATAGAGTATATAATTAGCGTGGTTATCATAGATAACACATACGAAATACGAGATAAGCAATGTACATGTATACAGAGTGTCTCTGAGCATAGAGAGTATTTTTTAATTGTACTTAAAATATTCAATGGTCAAAATCATCGAAACCACAAAACGGCCCTTAAAATGAATAACAATAAAAATTATTAAAACATCGAAAACCTCTGAAATAAGCTTCGACATACATACTACATAAAAAGAGAGAATATTTGTGCTAGATTTTTGGTTCCGTTGTTTGTAGTTGTTATTATTGCGCGTTTTTATTTTTGACTATTTTTCTTTTAATTTTGATTTTTCTTTAGGTAAAATAGCACCGTAAAATTGCTGATCGATCAGTGGATCTATCTAATCACGAATAGAAATGCGTTTATTCATTATTTTTTTATTTTGAGCCAGTGTTACTTTTGGTGTTTTTTGTACTAGAGTTATCACTGTGTTAAATTCACTGTCTCAATTCCAGTTAACTTGAGCATAAGAAGTTTATAATGTGAAGTGTTGATTTAGAGAGCCAAAGCACTGAAACTTTGAAGAGCCGAATTGTGCATACTAATGAGGACTAATAAGTCCGAAATCGTTATATGTCGACTGACGAACGGTCCTAGCTACTTACTAGATACTAGATACTTACGAATAATTGTTTCCTGCAATATTGTCAGTTAGCTACTTTCTGAAGGAAGATAATCCTTATCTCTATCACGATCAACGCCATCATAAGGTTCTTCGTTCTGTGACTTAGTCTTAGGCTATTTTTTAACTGCATCTTTTGTATTTTAAGCCAAACACTTAAACACAACGCCCAATGTATGTAACAACGCCAGAAATTCTATGTAGGCAAATGAAAAACTTCTATAGTGACGCTACATTTGTAATAAAAAAGGTTTATTTTAAACATAGAACTTTGTATTGTTTAAGGTTGATAACATTTTCGCAGATTATAATTATGTGACACATAGAACATTGTTTTAATAAAAAAAAGTCGTTCTCATGTATATTATAGTGGGAAAGCTCTATAGACCTTATCTTGTGAGATGCCAGAGCAAGTAATACAGAACCTTAGATATGAAAATTTCAATTTTTGGGAAAATTGTAACATACAATTCAATAATTCTAAGAACCGACTTGTAAACTGATGTAAAGCTACCGGTGGAGTCAACGATTGCAAAAATGTTTCATCGTATCAATGTGGTTAGTGAGTAGGTATTAAAAATGTATATTCCATTCGTAACAAATATTTCTGCTAATCAAGATTTCGTAACTCGATTTATTTAAAATATCCCCCCAAGTTTATAAACACAGGGTGTTAAGGTAATTTTTGCCTTTCAGTTTTTTTTATTATTTAAGAAACGTGGATAGATGTATTTTAAATAAAAATGATTTGTAACAATGTCGTAATGGGTAGAAAGTTAAATAATATTAAATTCTTAACTATTTATTCGCGTCAAATCCGTATAAATAGTAGGACTTATCTCCCGCAAAGTGATTTCTTTTCCAGTTAGACGAAATGCAAGTACGACTGCGTGATGTGCCCATTTATTAATCCATGATGTACTCGCTCAGAGCGGGTCAAAATACTCTCTGAACTGCATTTTCACTAAATCTGTCTATGCGTTCTAGTTTATCAGTATCGCGCCCTATAAATCCAAATTCGCACTCTGAAAGGTTATATTTGTGCCACTGTGGGCGGACATATTAAGGACATCAGCCATATGTTATCGCATCGTTCTGTTAGTGTTTTGTTAATTACAAACATTAATCTCATATTTTTCGCGTGTGCCATCTTCTTTTATTTGCATTTTTTCTGGGGCATCGCTTAACCCGGTTTAGCGGGCGTTCTCTATAAATTTTTGTTATTGTTTAGTACTATGTATGGCGATAGAAATTTAATGGAGTGGGTGATGATTAAGTACATACATATATTTTTTGATTATACATTATCAGTATTATGTGTGAAATTAATTCAAATTAAGTCTAAAAAAAAATCCTAAAACTCTCTTGTAGTGAAGTCATATATGCTCTTTGACACCAACATCTAGTTCTGCTAAAAAGCGACTCCAAATACAAATTATTATTCAATAACTAGTACCCCATCTAGCATTGAACTGTCCTACGACATCTAACAAATATGTTATCCCACCCATACTAATTAATAATTATCCAAAAAAATAAGAAATATTTAAATAATGTAAAGAAATCATCCCGTTTCTTGTTTCTATTATGAGTTTCCTTATTTCAGAAATCTATTTTATTTAGTAAATGATTCTTGAGTAGTTGATCGAAAATTGTTTCATTTCGAGTATAGATGAACTAGAGTCCGTTTTAAGAAAATAAATCGTTTAAAACACATTAAGGTTATGTTTAAGGTTATGACCAACTTTCATCATCAGGAGTATGAATAAATTGATAAGGATTGTAAAGAAATTAAACTAGGTACCAAATTTTAAGGCATATCTTTAAGCATGAATTAAAATTCCTGTTTTGCCATCCATATCTGAATGTTTGTAGATACCTTAGAATTCATTGCTACAAAGGGTTCCAATTTACTGATTTTTATGTGAAAATATTCCTAAACTTCGAATTAACACCACTGACACACCAAGATTGACATTTCTATATACAGTTTTATATTTCTTTATACAAACAACAATGCAAATAACAAAGAGCAGTTATTTGCCTAGCATTTAGTACTTAATATTTTAACAACATGTATTTTTTACAGCAGATAATAAAATGCTTACTAAATTGACAAGGTTACAAGTATTAGGAAGGCATTACATAAAATCTGAATATCCATGATGATGCCTAAGATTTCTCATTTTTAAAATTTCGTAAAATTACCTTCTATATTCCTCCTCGTTTCCAATTTTTATTAATGTGACTATTGACTGTTGTAATAAGATCATTAAGAATAATTGTAATTAATCAAGCAGATACAATGTCTGAGCTATCATAATTTAAGGTAAATATATGTAAATTAAACTATAGGGTAGGAGTTTCAGAGATAATTAGTAAGTAATATATAACATAAATATGCAAAATATGTTTTGCAGCCTCTTATGGAAATTTTCCAGAGGCTAATAAAAATGCTAATAAACATTCCTCAAAAGCTATTTAAATTTTATGAAAAGATAAAATATTTACATAATAATTCAGGAAAAACGCCTATTTAAAGTTAATTCTGGAACTGATTTAGGTTTTAAAAATGTATGGGAATTATTCTTGTTAGTACTGAGATTATTCCACGATATGAAATTAGTCTCTTTACAAAATCAATTGCAGAGAAGTGTTTTGAAGATAGATTACTATTATTATTATTGGGTGGACATACATCTTTTGAACTGACTAAACTGAAAAACTGGATTGGCCTTCACTCCATCGAGGAAAATGGTTGAAATCCATTTAAAATTCCCAAGCTCAACATCTCGAAAATCAAAAGATATATTGAGAAGATTTGAAAAATTGTTGTGTGGCATACATATATGATTTTAATTTTAAGTGAAAATCAAAGCAGTAATCAAAGCAGTACCAATAAGGACAGGGGTACTCCTCCAGAATGTTTTTGAGATTCAAAATTCGAATATTTTTCCAATAGACTATTACTAGACCAGGGCGGATCTGTTTTGAGGTGGATGTCAGAGGGGGCAAGCAAATTTTTTCTGGATTATATTCAGTAAAACTCACATAATAAAAGTGTAGATTCCTAGATCTGGACGAGGTCCGGAACATTTTAAAAATTGCAAAAATATTTAAAAAATTAAAAAAATATCTATTTTATCATAGTTTTTTACTTACTTGTATCTTGGAACCTATGGATTTTGGAAGAATATTGAAGAGAAAAAAAGTTTTAGAATTACATTTTGCACAATGTAAGTTAAAAATGTTAAATTTATTACCGACGTTGGAAATTAGCAATAATTGATGAAAAAAACAATCAACTTTTTTCCTCTTCAATATTCTTCCAAAATGCATAGGTTTAAAGATATAAGTAAAAAACTCAGATAAAATAGGTATTTTTTTAAATTTTTTAA
>NW_019421533.1:0-4833 GCF_000390285.2 Anoplophora glabripennis
AAGCCCCTCCACCAGCGACAAGGTCATACAGCTCCCAGGAGGGGAAAAAATTGGTCTTAGTCTGGAGTGTGAGTCAAATAAGCCTTTTTGTCTCCCCTTCCCTTGGGTTTAACCAATAGTATTGAAATTATTTAGATGCTTCGTTTTTGAGATATAGGGTGTTTTTTTAGAAAAAAAAAATTATGGTGAAAACAATAGAAATATTTAAGTACCTAACATCTAATATGACTATGTGGTAATGCGACAACGTAACGACTCTTGCAATACTCCTAAATTTTTTCAGGAGGTTTGTAGTCACTTCATTTACTTGTGTTGTGTACTTGTGTAAATAAAATAAAATGGCAAACAATACATGAAAATTTATTTGTAAATTGAAACAACCAAAAAATTACCAATTAATATTATACCTAAACAAAGCGAAAAGTTAATCAAAAATGAAATGATTTAAAAAATATTTTGTTCAAAATGGGCGCCTCCGGACTGTAGACAAGCACGACATCTTCTAATTATGGAGGTAGTGGCAGATTGACACTGAATTGGAGTTAATTCTCGACACGCTTGGACTATACGCTGTCTTAGATCTTCTAGAATATCAATTGGCACCTCGTAGACTTTTTGTTTAACGGCACCCCAAACGGAATAATATATCGGTGACAAGTCCGGTGAACGTGCCGGCCACGCTGCAGGTCCTCCACGACCAATCCATCTCCTGGGATAATTAATGTTCAAACTGTTCATTCGAGTATTAAGTGGAATATATTCTAACAGATCTTGAAAACCATTTTCAAGAAACTCGGTAAACATGTCAGCATTTAACCGATGCGGAAGGAAGTAGGGACCAACTATAGTGTTGTCCAACATACCCAACCATACGTTATATTGGAATTCATGCTGAAAACTATGTTCCCTTACCGCCCGTGAATTCTCGTAGGACCAAATATGGTTGTTCCTTTGGTTTAAAATTTCCCTTTGGCTAAATGTTGCCTCATCTGTCCATTACTTTTTGCGTAAACTGATCATCATTCTTTGCTTGGTTTAACATCCAGTCACAAAACACGCGCCTGCATCGTATGTTCTGAGGCAATAAATGTTGCACACGGTGGATATGGTACGTATGGCCCATGGCGTCCATCAGCCCGAAGAGTCCTTCAAATGGGACTTAACGCAATACCTAGCTCATAGCTAGATATTCTGACACTCGTGGATGGATTTTCATCGAAATGGTTCAAAATAGTATTCAATCTTACTTCGTCCTGAAATGGGGCAAAATGTCCATCAGCATAAGTTGGAATACCGAAAGACCCAGTTTGTCTGAGACGAGACTGAATGTCGTTGAAAATGTTTTCTTTGCTGGTAGTCTGCGATGAGGAAATCTTACTGCATATTCGCGGCGAGCCGCCCTGGCATTTCCATCACAAAAACCATATACAAAGACCATATCAGCATATACATTGTTCGAAAATATGGACGGCATTATAAAAGTTGTTTTTATTATTAGTTTGAACGCTTTATCTAATGGATAATTTATGCAACAATTCGCAAAATAACATTTAAAACGTCAAATTAACATTGCTTGATAGCGGCCTACTCGAAAATATTTGTTGAGGTTCATTTTAGTTTATCAACAGAATCCAGAAGCACCCTTCCGAAAAATCAATTTTGCCATGAAACTATAAGAGTTAGGAAAAAAGTGAATGTATACTTTTTGTCAACAACAAACTGTTCTATCTAAAAATAGCATCATTTTTTATTTTCAGTAGGCCCGTATTAATTTTTTTTATAATTTAATGAGTCTGAGTCCCCATAGCTCCGCCACTGGTTGCTTGCGGAACTTCTACTTCTATGGAAAAATGGTATCTTATAAGAAGATGTCTCATACCAAATTTGGCTTAAATAGCCCTGTTCATTTAGAAGTTATTTAAAAAATTCGAATTTTTTTAAAAATCTTTAACGCCCTATATTTCGAAAATGAAGTGTCTCTGGAAAAAAAATTATACTTGATTTTTTTCTAATTTTTTTATGAGGAATATCTCCTTAAAGTTTGTCGACTTAATCCTGAAATACCCTGTATGTGAATATTTTGCCAGATATTACCATCTAATATAATTTGTATCAACTTATAAATTTCCCGCTTCCCCTGCAAACTTTTTGTCGGACCCTGTATGTGGACAATTCGTATAATTATTGCCAACTATTGTCCTGTACCTACTATCAAATTTCTCTTATCGTTTTAGGAATTGCAAGAAGCCGTTTAATATCAAGATTCCTTACAAATATCGTTCAAGGTCTTTTTATTGATTTTTACAGTTGACCAAAAACCACAGTATAATATTTCAATTTTTTCCAGGAAAGGGTGACGTGTTCGGGGATTCTTTTTGGAAGGACAACGCGGTGGGTCAGTCTGCCGCGAATGTGCGCGCTTTAACTTACTGTGATTTACATACTATAAAGAGGGACAAGCTCCTAGAAGTATTAGATTTTTATCAAGCTTTCGCAAATAGTTTCGCGAGGAATCTGATCCTTACCTACAACCTTCGGCACCGGTTGATTTTTCGGAAAGTGGCGGACGTGAAGAGAGAAAAGGAGTTGGCGGAGAGGAGGAAGAACGAGCCCCAGCTAGATCAGAACCAGGACCATTTGGTCAGGAAGATTTTCTCTAAGTTTCGAAGGGACAGGAGCCAGCACGTTGCGGCTCCGGCCACCACGACCCAGTCGGATGTCGAAAAAGGTGAGGACAGTAATGACAAAGCCATCTCAAGGGTCATGTCGACCACGAAACTGTCATCCGTGGCCGAGAAAGACGACAGTAGTGGCGGTGGCGTTAAAACTACAGTTGCCAGACCAGCTTCAGGTAGGTACTTTGTAGTTAACAGAACGATTCCATCGGTATTAAAAACATTTGAAAAGAAAGCAAATTAGCGGTTTGAAAAATTCAATGAAAGAATTACATGCTGAATAAGTGCAAATGAAGGTTTAAGATGTTCACTACTGTTATCTAAATGATCTCTATCTACTGCTACTTAAAATTACTGAGAGGGGCATATACGAGGTCTATTAAGAAAATAACCAAACTTTATTTTTTTCAACTATATTATTAATTTTATTCATTATTGGTCAGTGATCTGATTGACAAAGCTGAGTGTGCGGGCGCATTGTCATGATGCAAGGACCATGAGTTGTCTCGCCACAACTCTGGTCTCTTTTTGCGGATTTTTTCACGTAATCGTTGTAAACCGCCTTGATAGTACATACGGTTCACTGTTTCACCTTGAGGCAAGAATTAAAAATGCACAATTCCATTTTAATGTGGAAAAAAGGTGTCGAGTTTGACGTGCTTCCTTGGGGCGGGCGGGCGTAGAGACCATTTACCAATCCATTGTGATGATTGAACTTTTGTTTCAATGTCACAGCCGTATACCCAGTTTTCTTCTCCTTTTATGACCCTTTCAATGAATGTTCCGTCGTCATTGGATTGTTCAAGGAATTGCCAACAAACGTTCACACGATTTTCTTTCTGTTGTCGGTCATCTAAATGCTGCTACTCGATTCAGGTCCAACTTTTCAGTCAAAATTTCGTGGCATGACCCAATTGAGATGTTAACCTCTTCTGCAATCGGCTTTGACTCTTTGAACGTTGGATCAATTGAAGTCGAACGCCTTTCTGATAGAGGATTATCTTCAATTAACCGACGACCACTTTTAAATCGTGAAAACCAATCGAAACGTTACTTACAACCCAGAGCATCATCTCTGCAAGCCTGTTTAAAATGTTGAAACATTTCCGGAAAAGTTTTCCCCAGTTTCACGCAAAATTTTACGTTGCATCGTTGTTCCAGAAAATCGCACATTACAAAAATCATCACTAATTCTTAAACGCATTAAACACTCAAATCATGAAAACTACATGAAATATCAGTAATCTAAGACAATGTCGTTACAGAGTAGGTTATGCGCAACGAAATGCTGCCAACCACATATCAAATATTTCCAAAGGGAGCGTAATTCAAAAAGTTAGGTTATTTTCTGAACAGACCTTGTATATTCAGTTGTCTTCACAAATACCAAAACATTTCGTAACAATGTGTTTTAAAACTATTACTATGAAGATATCTTATTAAGATATCTATCTTATTTGAATTGTTCATATAGGTACATTATCAGACACAAATCTGTTTATGTTCATATTCGTTTATTATTATAAATCACAATACACAGATTTTAAATAGAATAAGTAATTGAAGTAGTTGCGTTTCATTCTATTATGAACATGGCAATTTTTACTTTACTTTAAAGGTTTAAGCTGATTGAAACTTTTCTAAAAAGTTTCCTAAATTTTGATCAAATGATGTTATTAATGATTACACAGCCCCACACAAAAAAGTGGCAGGTCCGAAAGACAAGACCATGGTATCCATATGGTTTTGTGATCGCTGAATCCGAATCCGGTGTTCGTTTGACACGATTAGCTCTGGTTTAAGGTCAGTTCAGGGTCAAATATAGAAAATCAATTGTCAACAAACTAAACCAATGTATCGGTACGTTTTTGGGGTCGCTGAATCCGAATCCGGTGTCCGTTTGCCGCGATTTGGTCTGGTTTAAGGTCAGTTCAAGGTCAAATGTAGAAAATCGATTGTCAACAAACTAAACTTACGTATCTATACGTTTTTGGAGTCGCCGAATCCGAATTCGGTGTTCGTTTGACTCGATCAGATCTGGTTTAAGTTCAGTTCAAGGTCAAATGTAAAGCCGTTTATGTTATTCGTATTTGATACTATGTAAGACTATCCTCAAAATATGGCACTCTTGTTTCAATGTGCGTTAGGTTTATAACAT
>NW_019421534.1:0-4839 GCF_000390285.2 Anoplophora glabripennis
TTTAAGATGTCTACTTCTGTTTACTTTTATTACCGCGCTGTGGCTGCGTGCAATTATTTACTTCGTTGGAATATTTTTCATGTGGCCATACTGTAGATCACCTAAACTACGTCAGTACCAGAGGTCATTGACACAAAATTCGTAAACTAAATACTGCTTTAAAAATAGTAACAAATACTTTTTATTAAGAACTTATGTTCTTAATAAAATAAAAAATAAAATAAATACTTCTTATTAAGAACTTATTTATTTTATTTTAAATTTGTTTTAAAAGATAATTCAAATCTGTCAAGTTAGTATTATCTTATAATAATATGTGTATATTTTATTTTATGGTATTTTATAAAATAGCGAAACCGACAGCTAAGCAGCTCGCATGGCTTACTGACGCACCAATGGCTAGCGAACCGATTGTGACAGCTCTAGTAATCAGTCATCAATATTATTATTTAGTTTATTTGTCTACACCATTTAACGTTGAAATTTCCTTTTTTGGATATTACATAAACTAATTCCTTTTCGGTCTGTAATTGGTGTACTTTCCAATTTTTTAAAATTTCCAATGCGGTGATGTATTTTAAGGTTGCTTTTTCGGTGCAGCATATCTGCCGTTTCGAATTCATTGTTACATTTTGGATTTTATCGTTTTTACGCAGATGCCTCGTCCTATTTTGTTCTTGTTTCAACGCACCGTCAATAATGTCGTTATTGTTTAATACAATTCTCTACGCGATTGCTGAATTCGTTTTTGTGAGTTTGAATTAAACGTATTTTACATTTCAAATATAAACAGTTCAGTTGTGCTCTTGAGAAATGTACAAGTAAGGTACATATTTTTTAATTTTAGTTTTTTATATGGTTAGAAACTACAAAATCAGTATAGTAAATAAATAATATTATTTAGTAATTGTGTTGAAATGTAACGCGGTTTTTTAGTTTTCGAATTTAACAATGTATATATTGGAGAGTTATTTTAGTAAGTGGTCCTGTTAGTATTTATTAAATTAGGGATTTTCTCTAAAAAAGAAATAATCATTAAAAAAATAACAATTTTTAATTAAAAACCACAAACATTCTATCAAAAATACTTGCGTAAATTTAGGGACACCATTTATTATTACTTCACAATGATTCTTCCAATTAAGACATTCATTTAAGTAAATTCTAAGAAAGTTAACAGTTAATATTACCAAAGTATAATACAAATTAGTAAAGCCTTACACTTTTTCATAAATACGTTTTATGGTAAATAAAGAAGTGCGACCTTGAGGAAATTAGCTAATTGAAAAGGAGTATATTCTTCCTGTTCTGCTAATATTTAAAGTGTTACATTTCCTTTGTATGTTAAGAAATCGTATAGTTTGAGTTTTCTTACAATACGCTTAGGGAGTTATGACGAGAAAAATAATAGTCATTTAACAATGTCAAAAAGTGTTTACAGTCCTGCTGGATTCAATTTCGCAAGAAGTTATGTGCTCAATATTATTTATACCTATATAAAAAAAAAAGTTCGGAGTCGACGCCAGTTCCTTGAGGAACACCCATGCTTACGTCTAATTAAACACTCACTCTTCTCACTATATTTTGTTCGAAAATTCACACACTTTTGTCTACCTTCAAGGAATATGCCTAGCCAATTTAAGGTTGTCCCTGGAGTACGTATCATAATAATTGTTTTTCCATCTTGCAAGGTATAGTTGTTACGATCTCAATTGGAACCGCATAAAAACATTTAGCTCATAAATTCTACGGAATCCATAGACGTCCAGAAAAATTTTGCCCTATCTCGTCAATATATTGTGTTGTTATTTTTTATTAGTCGTGTTATTTAATTTGTTTATATAATTTATGTTTATGTATCTTTGGATATCTCAACTTGTCAAATGGGAATATCTACTTACCTTCAATTGCTTAAGACAGTAGACACTATTCTCAGTGAAATTTATATTTCTCTTTATCACAATAAATTATTCTTGAATATAATTTTGGTTAATATGAATATCTAGTTATTTTTTTAAATTAAAATTCTTCAAAAACAAAAGAAATTTGAAAGTAATAATTTTCTATAGAATGTAAACAAAAAGTATTCTATTATCCCTAGGGGTGGTTCTTTAGAAGAAGCTATCACTGAATGAAATCCTGCTTTTAAAAAATTTTATATTAATTTTGAAACTGATTTTTTTTTATTTGACACAATTTAAATAAAATTATAATTTTCCTACGCAACCTACGCCAATACTATTTACTAATTACCTTATTTCTAATTACAATTATCGATCAAATGTCTTACACTAATTTTCCAATTTTGGACAGTTTCTATCCTTCCGTTCACTTTTTGTGCTCCTGTTTCGGTTTTTCTATACCTATTTCTACTTCAATTCTCTTACTGACTGCTATGCTCCATGAATACACTTGCTACCATGTATCGGCTCCTCTATATTACATCTGGTATTTGGTTTGATCTTGAGTATCTGGTCACAGAAAACTATCTTCTGGGAAANTAATTCAGACCTCCTGTTCTGCTCCTCATAAATATTTAAAATGCGTCTGCAGACCTGAATATTATTTTTTGAGAGCTCAGAATGACCAAATATGTTTTTCTGCTTTGAGAAACGTTTTCCTGTTCTTAAGACGTTTACAGGGTGTTACAATTGCATTTAGCAGAATTTGGTAGCATCTGAATAACTTGTATTCGTGAATACAAAAGTGAACACTAATAGTCGTCTAAGAAATTCATGATTATATAAATATTTAACTGAATAATATTACTTAAGACACAATTGGCACTTTTCCCGGGACGAAATGAGGCGGCACTAATTCTAAAAAGGCCTCGCAGATTTCGTCGCTCGCTCAAATTTTAGATACTCTGCAGTTATGACTGTCAATGACAACATATTTCTTGTTCTTTTCCTAAATGTAAGATTTTTTGTTAACAAAATTGATGTTGCGATCTAATAATTTCCACACAAACTTTTTTAAAAGGTGATTAAATTGAATTGAGAAGGCAACAATACAATTGGGAAAAGTGCAGATGAAAGAGAATACTTCCGCAAGCCCATTTTTTTGCAAATAGAACCCTGAAGGGGGGTTATATTTTAGTAATCATTTTATTGATACGACAAAAGCATGACCTACTATGATTTTTTTTACGACCTAGTGGGTCGATACATGTTTGCTTTGATGACCAGCGCGCCGCCGTCAATTCTACATCAGGCGGACTAGTTTACCAATACCGGACTCGCCGAATTGCTATTCGAGTATAAATTACGAGACACATCATGGTCAAAGCATAAGAAGAAATTTCAGGAGAAGTGCATACGGTCCTGTGCTTTAAGAATTACAGGTTCCAATTGATATCGTAACAACTATAATTTACTTCAGATTTTGCGTATCGTGTTTTTTTCCGATCGCTACTGACAGAAAAACGTAACTGGCAAGCGATGGAAATTGAACCGCACCGAAATCTTGTAGAATTTAGCGGATGGCCCGCGATGTGCCGCCATTGGCCGGCGACAGCTTACGTGCGGAATAAGCGCGTTTAGCGCGATCGATGCGTGAGTCCCTGCCTCTGCCGAGCTCTTTACCATTCGCGGGCGAGCGATTACTCTTCTTATTATGCGAGCAGTGGCGTGCTAGGGCTGGATATTTAGAAATAAATTGTTTAAAATGTACTTATACAGTCGGGCTTTCGAATTAATGCATAGTATATTTATTTCAAACGAGAAAAATTAAATTCATTGTGTCTATATGTACCAAAGGCAATACTATTGTAGTTTCATAATATGCAAGGCCGATATCTTGATGATATCGTATTTCACACTAAATCCGTGTTGGTCTGAGGTTCTTTTCAAAAAATGCTTTAGTAGGAAATTTGTCATGTTCTAATTTAATCAACTTTCTAGGGTACATATAGAATTTTTTTAAATCAAATTTATTTACAAACGTTGTTATTAAGACCTTTCAAGAGCTATTATCGATTAGCTTCATTACTAATTACATCGAAACATTTAAACCTCTTTATCGTCTGCGTTATTTTAAGATACTGTAGTACGGAAAAATCATAAGGTTAAATAGAAAATAGTAATCAACTTTTCTTTCTTCTTCGCCTTCTGCCTTATTGCATATTATTTTTACCTTTCTTCTTATTCGGTTACACAATAGTAATATTTTCATTTTTTGCATTTTACTTTTTCTCTATTTTTTTATTTGAATTTCACTTTATTTTCTTTACAATTCATTTCATAGTCATCTGTAAAAAATCGCCAATAGAAATGAAAAACTGTAAAACTTTGTCATTCACGGGATCGTCAATTAAATCTTGAATTGCACTTATCCATTATCAGTTACCTCACTCTTCTCACTATATTTTGTTCGAAATGTTACCTTCAAGGAATATGCCTAACCAATTTAAAGTTGAGTCGAGTACGTATCATAATAATTGTTTCTCGACCTTGCAAGGTATAGTTGTTACGATCTCAATTGGAACCGCATAAAAACATTTAACTCATAAATTCTACGGAATCCATAGACGTCCAGAAAAATTTAGCCCTATGTCGTCTATATACTATATTCCGAGCTATATTACCATACAGGATCGGAAAGTCCCCATGGTTCATCGGCCGTTACGTGAGAGCGATAAAGTAAGTCATAGAAATCCGTGCGATAAAGAAAGATGGCTATAATGAGGGCGTCTAATAGTCACCGCCCATTTCGCCCTTCCACAAATAAGATTCCACTTCTTATTTGGGCGGTGACTATTAGACGCCTTCATTATAGCCATCTTTCTCTATCGCACGGATTTCTATGACTTTATCGCTCTCACGTAACGGCCGATGAACC
>NW_019421535.1:0-738 GCF_000390285.2 Anoplophora glabripennis
AGAAAATAAGAGGAAAAGTTAGTTTAATTCTAATAATTTGAATAGTAATGAAAGAAGGATTAGTTTTTTTTAATTTGTTAAGTAATTGAGTAGATAATAAATAATTTGAAAAAATACTATTTCGAATTGTTTGTTTTTTCTTTTAGAGCTGAAGATTACGTCGCAATAATGCCAACTGTCAGAATTAATTAGTTGATGGACATCTTAGCCACAGCTTAATACAGGATGTTTCATATCAATGTGCAAATATTTTAAGGAGGTGTTTAAAAAGTAATTTTAAAGGGGGAGGGGGTACTTGCAATAAAATTGATAAAAAAGCATTTTTGCAAAAGTATGTCAAAAATGTCGATCGTTTTTGGTAACTGTTATACTAATATGTACCTAATCGGCAAGGAAAAATAATTTATTTTTTTGCTCGTAAACCATTAAGTGTACGAAAAGAATGAGAGAAATAAAAAAGTTTCTAAATGAAAATGTAGTATTAAAATCTATTTTTCTTGTTGGAATTGGCTAACGTAGAAAAAAGTTGTGAGTGAAATAAAACTAAGGGGTGCCAATTTCTTTCATTCAAATACATAAACCAGAAAAAAAAGACTACCAAAAAATACCATTCAACTAGTTGCTAACGTGTATCAAAATTCAAATTTATAAGTTTAACCGTTTTCGTGAAAAAAAAATTAAAGCTAATTTTTTCGGCCATTTTGAGATTTGAATATTTTCTCAGGGGGGGCTCAAATC
>NW_019421535.1:3893-4831 GCF_000390285.2 Anoplophora glabripennis
GTGCCTGTAGTGTATTGTGTAGTTCAGTAAGCTAGTATGGACTATATCAAAAGGTAGTGTTTCTTGTTCTTAGATCTTATTCATAATATAACATGTGCATATAGTTACAGAGTGCTGTGTTCCGTTTGTTCCTAATTAAGATGGATGCAGAAACTGTGGATGTTAGGGCCAAACAAGTGATAATCGTCAAAAACTCAGTTTTATATAAGGACATAGTGTTGCTGTTGTAGTTTAATCAATTTATAATAAAACCCAATTTAAAAATCTGAAAATTATTTTTAATCATTAAACTGTCCACAACTATGACAAGTAGTTTTGAACGATATATTAAGTCTTAAAATTAATTTTTAGCAAAAATTAAATGGTCGAATAAAAGTATCGTATACTCGTATACTCGTATGTGCTTCTCTATAGTAGATCTCAACACTATGTACTTTTTCAAATATAATTATAAACTTATAGTTAGATAAGTTTCTAATTATCAGTTTAATTAAATTTGAGAAAGTACATAATTTTGAGACTAATCAAGAAAGAAATACGTCCAATATTAGTGTAAAAAACAATTCACTTTTTATAAAACATTGATTTATTAATATTAAAATAACCTATTTTCACTGAAAAACTGTTAGTTCACATTAAGCTAAGATATATTTCTAATAATCTTATGTCATCTACGTCTTAAAATATGTAGATTAATAATAAAGAGGCGAAATGTAATATTACAATAAAAATAAATTAACATTCAAATACGATTTATTACAAAACTATGAACTTATTATTAGTTACTTTTCACACTATATATACTACGCAATATCCAAAACTAGGATTAGTTCATGGCAAACGATATTTATTTAGTCCAAATAAATCCTTTTTTCAGTGTAGACAAGAACAATACTACTTAGAACATTTAACTGCTTCTGATTATGGTGTTAAGGAAA
>NW_019421536.1:0-1352 GCF_000390285.2 Anoplophora glabripennis
GAAGCAAAGAGTATGTGAACAGAACATACACTATCGAAGGATTGAAAAATCGTATCAGAGAAGAAGTTCGAAGCATAACACCAAATGTTATTCAAAATGTAATCGATAACTTTGAACACTGGATTGGGCATCGTGCAATGGTTAATGGGGGCCACTTTGAATGTTTGCTTTAATAAAATAAGAAGTAATACAAAATTCTTGTTTTCATTTAATTCCTCCATTTTTTGACAACTATGACAAAAAAGTAGGTATAACCTTACATCGCTGAATTCGTTTTTAGAAGGGCTATCTATTTATACTATAAAATATAGAGCGTCATATTAAAAAAATGTCAGTAATGTTATAGTATAGGTCTGTCAAATATGGCTTAAAAAAATAGAAAATATTGCAAAAAAGTGACAATTTCTATTTAATCATAATTGACCTATTTCAGAGATTTTTTAAAACTTCACTGAAAGAAATGCGTTTTATTCTTTATTAGAATTCTATATACCATTATAAGACCATTGTATACTATATGTGACAGTTAAACAGGTGAATATTGGATATAAAACGCGTATTGCTAACACAGTTGTATAGTGACTATAAACCTTATTCTTTATTAAATTATTGTATAACTAGTATACAACGTTTTTTATACCCTTTACGAAATAATAGCAATAACTGTTATTAAAGTGTTCCATATCGTTATTAGAACATCTAGTACTGGTTATAAGTTTTATAATAATAAATGTATTAAACTGTTGTATACTCTGTATGAGTTAAAACATATGTCATTAAGTTTTCAGAAATTTTATTGGATAACTGTAATTACAAGCTAAGGTTCTAATGTAAACATACATAAAACATACTCTTAAGCATTAAAAAAAGATGACAAATCGCTCCCAAAACTGTCCAGTTTATTTTCTTAGCAACGATGCACCCGTATTTTTTTGTATTACATGAGAATTTGCACTATAACTCTTCCACCTTAAGAATGAAGCATCCCCAGAAAGGTTCTTTCCATATAATTTTATTTCCTCTGGTTGATTACTTACAACTTAACATCAGCGATTTCTAATAGAACTACAAAATAATAATTTTTTAGATTTAGACAAGATTTACATTTGAAAGAACAAAACAATTACAAACCATAAAACAGTTAGATACTTGCATAATAATTTTCCATTTCACACAACGCGATAGGATCATGTGTTCCACAAAACATGTGCATATACTGTCCATTTTCATCAAACTAGACGTGTGTAAGTCGATGCACAGCGGACTGTCGGAAATTTTACGATTGTTGTATTTTCTCTTCTTGAGTAAAGATAATAAAGACGTTGTGGTTTTGTGTGTTTATTTTGACAATG
>NW_019421536.1:1427-4953 GCF_000390285.2 Anoplophora glabripennis
TAGTTGAGTACCGTTCTGCTTCATGCATAGCATGCTACTGAAATCTTAGAAGGGAAGGGATGAGCTCGTGCGGCGAACCCTAAATCAGCGGCTGGAATAGCCAGGTTTCTTATTGAGTCGGCGCACTTCGCTCTCGGGTCTGACATATGATTATTATTACAAGACTATGAATATAACTTAACAACGATCATAACCGATTATGCACCGAGAGGTGACGATCACTTAACCATTATAAGATGCGTTTTACACGTTAAAAACGGAAACATATTCAGTATAAGAACGAATAATTCTGTTAATACAATTGTTATATACAAATTCGGATACTGGTCTTTATACAACAAATCTTCCCTACTATACAATTGGAACATAAAGTCTATAACACCTAATAATGTATAAGTAATTCATTATAACCTTTATTTCATAGATGCATAAGGTGTATTAAGCACCTTCCAGTTAAACTGATTGAATAATGAGTATGGAGATGATTGCTTTTTTTTTAATAAAAGTTATATATTGGTTATAAAAGTTTTAATATGCGCTATACACATTATTCTAGATAAACAGTTTAATAAGCCCATTTCTTTCAGTGTTCAACTGGAAAAAAAAATGAATTTTGCTCCATGATTTTGTGACACACTGCTAATTTGTTTTAGTCTTTTTTATAACAACTACTCAAAGAAGTTATGTAACAATATCAGATAATCGAAAGCACAACGTAAAACTGACTTGAAAAACTAAATTTCTCTATTTTAGGATACACAAGACTTTTTTTAAATTGTCCTAGACCCAAGAAAACTCAATCAAAGAGCGACCACGCAAATCCTTATCTACTTAATTTCTTTTACCACCGAAACGTTATTAAGAGCTTCCGAGCAAATCCCGAGAAAGTTTCGTACGAATTCTACTTTACTTGTAATTTAATTTTAATCCATTTAAAAGTCAACCTGTTATGTTGCGGCGACCCAGATCGCACGACTCGGACTTGCAGGAGTATCAGTTTAGGCATCTAGTTGGTACCTTTCTAGCAGGAGAGATTAAAATTCTACGACAAAACGGCGAAATTCCGGAAGCTGACACTTGCCGGAAACGGCATGTAGGGCCTTACAAGGATTAGTTACTGAGGTTTTATTTAATACAAAACGGAAACTAAAACTTTAATACGGGAGGGAAACTAAAACTTTCCTTCAAATTCTGAGTTTACATTTAATTAAACTAAACAGGAGCAGGATTAATTCGATATTATTATTGTTTGGTATTACAATGAAATAAACCGCAATACTCATCCAGTTCCAGGGAAGTTTGATGGAATTATTATGTATTACGAATTCAGTAAATTGCCAGAATAGTTTTATTAGAAACTTCTATCGAAATAACTGTATTGTAGGTGAAAATAATTCTCCAGAGTCGTATAAATTATTAGCTAAATTCAGCCTCTATTCCAATAGAAAACATTCCGATACGGGTTGCTCCCTAATTTAATATCTAAGAGCTTTCTATGCACTGAACGATGGTACTAATGCATACTTCATCCAAGGGGGGAAACACATGGGGATTTATAGTCTACACTTATGGGGATGCACTTGGGGATGGACGAGGATTTCATTAGAATCCTTAATTTTCACTGGAATGAACTAAAGATGTACAGGAATATTGACATTATTATATTCAAAAATCTAACCACAGGGTTAAAGTGTACGTTGAAAACTATCCGCAAGAATATATTACGTAATAATACACCAATACACCTTTAGGTCTAAAGAGAGGTAAGTTTTACTAAACCTGAACGTAAATAAAAGATAAGAATTTAGGTATATTTTATCTTAAATTAATATTTTCCAAGAACGTATTTTTGACATAAAAGTAAACATTTTTCACAAAATGCCCTGGAAATAATTTTTAATTGGAATATGTTTTAGATATTATGTTCCCCTAACAGCAAAATTACGTTTTCGTTGTCTAAATTACTTCAAAACTTATGGCTAGTTTACCTATGGATTCTCTCCATGTAACTAATTAAGTTATATTTAATTGAGTAATTAATAGTGAAGTTGTGAATGTCAAAACAAATAAGGTAATTAAACAGTATCGTTATGTTACCGATTATTACTGGAAAATAAATAAATATGTTTCAAATGATGCAAAGTGACTGGCATTACGTCAACTTGTGCTAATTAAATAAAAAAGAAACTATCAATATTTAATTGTTGCATAATAAACTCTTTATATTATGTATAAATAAATTAATTGCATAAAAATGTATTGAAAATTTGATCCTATGTTTCAAGGCTGGCAAAGAGCTTCTGATCCAAAATAAGGTTTTCTGCCAACAAGCAGTCGTTTAAAATATAATAAAAATATGTAAATAAAATAAGCTACAAAAATAAAATATAACATATGTACAGGCTGTTCTAAAAAACATTAGCATAAATTCAGGGCCTGATAGAATTTCAAAAAATATTACAATTTGTTCCTATGAACCATGGGCGTATCTTCACGTTGAAAATAATTTTTTAGAATCTAGTTTCGGTTCTATTTTCCACAAAATTCGACCGAATGAACTGAAATTTTGTTATGTGGGGTTTCTGGGGATGCTAAATTCTCTGAATTTATTTATTTTTGGCTATACAATACAGGGCGTTCAATACAGTACTCCGCGGAGACATTTTAGATCCTAACTTTTTTGAGGTGAATCTGTTTGCCTCTTTTGTCACTTGCTGTTATTACAAATTTTATTCCAAACAAAATTTGCTATCGAGAAAAACAGGGCATAATACGCCAAAGTCACGCAGCTAGTATCCTAAATTGTCAGTACACCCTGGATTATATAGGGTGCTTCGTTTGAAACGAAAATTTTTTTTAGCTCCATTGACGAAATATTGTTCTTTGAAACTGCCCATAGTAGGATCTATGCGATTTGAACGGTTTCACTAATACAAAATTTTAAAGACAACTTTATCAATTTTTGCATTTTTGTCATAAACGAATAGATTCACATCAAATTCTTAGAATCTAAGTTGTAAAATAATTAGTTCACGAGATAAATTACGAAATGTGTGAAATTTTAAAATATCCTTTTATCAAAATCGTATTGAAAATTTGATTGAAAAATAAGAGATATAGAAATGGTTAAATGAGCAAAAATGTGCAAAATTTTATGTCAAACACGGATTCGTTTTTAAATTTAGAAAATATCGAATATTTCCGAAGATATTCGAAGAAAACCGATTTGATGGTATTTTTTTGTGGTATTTCACTTGTTTTTCAAAATTTTAAAACAAAAATGTGTGATCTGATAATAAATGATGTAAAAAATCGATTTTTACCGTCAGTATTAACGTATCTCTAAAAATATGTGCTGGACGGTACTTTTGTTTTTGTTTTGGACGCCATATTGAATATTTACCTTATTTGAAAAAAAGGGAAATTCCCTTTATAACGATGTACAATTTATGGCGTTTTCATAAATATATAACTAAAATATCGAATATAATTATATTTTAATAAAAAAAAAGTCGAGCAGCCATGT
>NW_019421537.1:0-4836 GCF_000390285.2 Anoplophora glabripennis
AACGCTGCAGAAAAAAAGGGGATATTTGACCTCACTTAGCTGCAATGCTAATTAAAAAAAAAAAAACTTCAAACGGTGATACAGTGATAATATTTGCAACAATTCAATTATTTATACGTGTCTATCTCATGCACATCGCACCGCACACCTCTTAATTACCCTGCTCCCTGGAGCGCTCAGTTTTTCCCACACGCAGACGCATAACATTACTCTTTGGTCAGCGTTCAGTGGTTCTTACCGTTTTCTTCATCCTCTGACGGGTTTCACACATACATAATATAGGAATTGTTTACGGGTTACCAACTTTTCTTAAGAATAAATAGCTTAAGTTGGATTCCGTAAACCAAGGTGCCCTGTGCCCTGTTTATGACGTCATTTGTGGGGTGACATTTGACTCTAAAGTCTAGCAGCCGTAACAGAAGTAGGATTAGTTTTATTAGTTAACGTTTTTGTCTGTAATCTATTTAAAAAAAATATTCTTCTCCATCCGAATTTCCGTGTTTCACTTGACGTTAGACGTAGTTTCGTCACGCAGCAACCCAGATATCCAGAATGGAATCGGCGTCGTTTGGTAAATATAAAATAACTGTGTCAAACAAAATGAATATTTTAAAACTTGTTTCGCGTTGCGTGACGGCGACAAAGACGGCACTACGATTGGAGCGAGAGCCGAGCGCTGTGTGTAGTAAGATTATGTAAAATGAGCAAATAATCGAAAGTGAAAACGAATTGCAAATTTGGGCCAAGTTCAGTAAGTCCGGTGCGATCTAACTTTGTTGAACAGAGCGATGAGTCACTCTTTATTATTTCATTTCAACAAACGCTTCTAAATAGTTTGTCGTTGTTGCGTTTGTATTTGTGTACCTACAGAGTGGTATGCACGTTTTTCGAGCCGAATCTTGATTGACTAACGAAATTTTCACAGTTCTGTTAAATTTTTATGGTCAGCATCAAAATCCAGATAATTAAAAACGCAGTTTTCACATGAAACAAAGCCGGATATTCCTCAAATTGATTAACTGATAAGTTGGAGGCATATTTTGCTCTTGTGAAAATTGCATTTTTAATTATTTTAATTTTTACAGTGGCAATGTGGTGGATGTTTTGTTTTCAAAGCATTCTTTATAAAAGAAACATTTTTTTACTCTCGAGATGGGAGAAGTGTAGGTTTTGAAGTCATAAAACATATCACACACGCCACTACGGTGACCTAAAATGAACCTCGTATTCTTTAGTGAATTTTAAGGGGAGTCAACTGTATAAAATTTTAATCTAGGGCGCTTAGTTAAAAAGATACAGGGTGTTAAAATTTCGATTTTCTCTAATTATGAGTCAAAGCCTCAAGGTCTTGGGGATCATTGGATAGAGGGTTTAAGGGCCTTGAACCCAGAACCGTTTCGATTTAGTTTTAAGAGAGTATAGAACTTCATATGTTAAATGAATATTATTCAAAATGCGTTTCAGCTAGCTCTTTCGAGATCTCCAAATCATTTTAAATTCTGTCACCAATTCCACAGAACTCGTAGAAAACCCATCTGTGACAGCACAGAACGCGGGAAATGTGTGTTTACAATTTAAGTGCACAACAAACGTCAATATATCTTTCTTTTTCTCATTCATCATACGCAATTAATAACTACTAACTACTGTCTAAACTAGTACTTATCGGTCGCACAAAATAATTCGTGATTGTAGTCTACCGCGTGCCTGAAACGTATATCATTCGTATAACAACTGTTAAATGTAAACAAACAAAAACTGTTCTGAATAAGCGAGGAGCTTATAGCTGATATGTATGGGTTGGAAAAGGACAAAAGGAAGGGACTGACCTTGTGACCAACTCGCTGCTTTAAATTTGATGTCGAGAGATTCTCAGCCTCGTGGTTACCGCTTTGCTTGACGTCCTGCAGTTACACGCCTGTCTGCTGTGGCTGTGCAATATTTGCTGCTAATCCCGCGAATCTAGAACTAGAATTCTAGAGGGACCATTGTTTGAATGTGTTCGTAGCACCTTCCCTTTCTGGTCTGTCCTAGCAGACAGGGTAATTATGGGGCACTGATTGGTTCAGAAAAACTATGGTTTGATATTGTACTTGTTTCAGCAATTTAATTTAGACAATTCGCACTAATTTTCTCACGTTTGTTTACACTACTCTAACCGTCTGACCTAACCTAATTTTATATTCTGACGAAACAAGAAACAAGCGTCTCCCCTCCCCACTCCCTCAAAAAATCAGAAAATGGAGGGGAGAATTGGAGGGAACAGCCGAGTGGCGGAACAATTATAAATAATTGTTATCAAATTGAAAACAGAGACAGTAAACATTTATTTATTTCTTTGGTGCATAGGTGTCCAGATCATTAATAACAACAAATAAGAAGCCAAATGAAGGTCACATATTTTTCATTATCACAATTCAAACCAAGCGTCCCGACCTCTAGTGGAAATTTTTGTACCTAACTTAATGAAAGCAGGTAAAATGTAAACAAACCCACTAATTTTGTAGAAGATTGTGGTATTTTCTTTATTTAAAGTGAATTATTTTTGTAAAAATGGAAAACTTAGTAAACAGTTCGTTAATGATAGTATTCAAGACTTTTCTCCTTTACATTTCAAGGAAAATTTTGTAGGTACTTGAAGCACTCGTAAGTAATATGTGCTCGTAGTAAAGGGACAATCTCATTATATTATAACTGCTATGAAAATACGAAGGNATGAAAGCAGGTAAAATGTAAACAAACCCACTAATTTTGTAGAAGATTGTGGTATTTTCTTTATTTAAAGTGAATTATTTTTGTAAAAATGGAAAACTTAGTAAACAGTTCGTTAATGATAGTATTCAAGACTTTTCTACTTTACATTTCAAGGAAAATTTTGTAGGTACTTGAAGCACTCGTAAGTAATATGTGCTCGTAGTAAAGGGACAATCTCATTATATTATAACTGCTATGAAAATATGAAGGTGGGTAATTGAAATTCACTTTTCATTATCCATTATTAAAAAAAGCCTTAAATAGGTATATTTACCACACACAAAAAGTTCTAACAGATGTTAACAAATATAAAAACAATTAAAAAAACAGTCAGTAATTTCAAAACATACCAATGAAACACAAAATGATTTAAATCCTAATAAATTATGAGGTTATGTTTGTTTAGCTTTATTTTGTAAAACGGTAAGAATTGTTTTAACAATTTTTTTGTTTGAAATCTAAAACATGTCATTCTACAGTATTGTGCTAGACCTAGAGTGAGTTTTTTTGGCATTAAATCAAGAAAAAAACAAGATAGTTCCAATAAACGAATATCTTGAGGTTTTTGATACAAGAATTGCTTGTGCAATTTCTCAAAATTTAGCACCTGATTTTCCTGTTTGGTAAATTTGGATATCATCGATAATATTTTTGCTAATGCAAATGTTATGTAGGAACATAATGTTTGTACGTAATTACTAGAGGAATACCAAAACCAAAAAACCGCAAACAACTTTTCTAATTCCTTATCGTTAGACAAAAAATCATGATTTTCTACAGCTTCCCTTGTTTCTGTTCCACAGACATTGGAATCGTCATCCCCAAGCTGTGACGTCGTGTGTACAGTATGTCCTGCGACCGAACGATTGCGCTCGGTTAATAAAACTTTCTATCGGTTTCTAGGTGGACGATCAGATGAAGCTTCTCCAGCACTCGTGGTCGGACATGTTGGTTCTGGATCACATACACCAGCGTATGCACAATAACCTGCCCGACGAGACCACCCTACACAACGGACAGAAGTTCGACCTGCTGAGTTTGGGCCTTCTCGGCGTACCCAGCCTGGCGGACCACTTCAACGATATCACCGCCAAGCTGCAGGAGTTGAAGTTCGACGTCAGCGATTACATCTGTATTAAATTCCTGTTGTTGCTAAATCCAGGTAAGTGAATAATATTTCAGTGAGATCCGACACGTAACCTAACCTAACCTACAAAGCGTCTCGGTTCTCAATTAACAAAACAAACCGTATGTTATTTGCCGTTATTGACCCGCAAGCTAACGTTTCTTAAATTTTAGATGTCCGAGGCATCACAAACAGAAAGCATGTCCAAGAAGGCTTCGAACAGGTACAGCAAGCTCTACTCGAATATACGGTGTCATGTTACCCTCAAATACAGGTAATTACGTTTCATTTATTGAGTTATTTGATTTTCTTTTTAATTAAATTATCTTTTTTTCTGTCTTGGCAATGTTTTAAACATAAACATACATTCCCTTCATTGATTCAAATAAAAGTAATGGTTTGTGTTTAGTATTGTACTAAAATGAAATAACCCGTTTACGATATTTGGGAAACAAACGGTTTCTTTAGTGGCAACTAATAAATTCACACTTTAAGATTAGACATGGTTTAAAATTATGTGAAGTTGCTGTATATTAGCGTGCGTCGTTTGAAAAATTACATTTTTTTTGTTCCATTGACGAAATATTGTTCAAAACATTGGAAAAAAAATTCTCACCAAATTTCAGCTCTTAATTTTAATCTTAAGTACCTACACGCCATTTGATTTTAAATTTTTCCTAATCATTTAAACGTAAACGTAGAATCGTAACCTAGAACGTAAAACCTAAAATCAGTAAAAATTGACTTTAAGATGTCTTAGCAGTGAAACCGTTCAAGTCGCATAGATCCTACTAAGGGCACTTTCAAAGAACAAAGATTCCCCTATAATTATTGCCTATGGACAATAAAATAGCGTGAAATACGGCCGAAATAGAGATAATTTAAGAAAAAAAACTTCGGATTACATGTTACATGAAGAGGAAACATTTTAAATCATATGAGTATTTAGAATTAAA
>NW_019421538.1:0-4831 GCF_000390285.2 Anoplophora glabripennis
TACATTTACAAATATTCATCAGAAATAATACATAAAGAATGAAAACTGCAATGCCGTACATATTTGTTGGAACAATTCTCCGAAATTGTGTAAGTCCAAAATGAGTTTTATCCTAATTTCAAGAGATTTAATTTATACCGTAGAAATTATGATGGCATTGTCTTTAAAAAAAAATTGTGTATAGAGAATCGAGAAAATATTTTGAGAAATTTAATGACGTGCAAGAAAGTATTATTTTTAAATAAATATAATAATAAACAATTAATTTTAACTCAATATTCATGAGAATTCCTATATAAATATTTACATTTAAAACAGTGATATAATATAATAAGTTTTGAAGTAACAGTACCCTCGCATTTGCATATTTGCAACTTCTGTTACAATTGTTTGAACAATTTATTTATGCAAAAATTGTGATGAAGCCATATATGTTTAAAATTAGTAAAAATAATTTAAAAATGCATTTGTTACAAAACTTTAAGATTGTCGGTTATAAACATAAATAAAACGACATAAAAATTTACACGCCGAAAAGAAAAAAAGACAGAGAGAAAGAAGATGGCCAGCTAGAATCTCGAAGCGGTAATTTTAATTTTAAAATAAAAATAATTCCAAATTTTTAAAAAAATATTCGAATGCAGATTTTTTTTATTGATTTTTTAATAATAATTTTTGGGATTTTGAAGACATTTTACTTATGCACCTACTTGTGAAAAAAAATTAATATATAAGCATTTCAAATTTATAAAATTAATAATTTTTATATCGTCCTATGGTTTTTTAACGGCATATTACTTAAAAATTATTTTACATCTTAAATAATGTTTTAGCAACAATGCCGACCATTTTTCAGTGATCGAAAACCATAAGGGTCAGAATATAGGGGTTTGCATCCGGGGTTTCTCACTCCTGTATCGAGAAATATTTCTATATGATATTGTAAATCTTATTATAGAAAGGCCGTACAGTAGTAAATAATTTGTATTAAGGAGAAAATAGTAGTAAAATTAAAAATCAATTCTTGCAAGTAATACTTATTTGCAAAAACATATTTCAAGCCATTTAGAACCATTTTTTTTGTCCGGCATTTTGTTTTTGTTAATTATTGTCAGTATTAACAAAATATATTCATGCCGTACAAAAATTTTTCACCGTGAAATCCTACTTTTCAGATGGAATTAATTTTCCTATAGTAAGCACGTTTCATAAAAAATGTACGGCATGGTCAAAAATGTCATTATTTTATAAAATAGAATTAAAATTAGTGAATTTGATGTTGGTTCAAATCACCCCCCATACGCTACTTACAAATAGAGGGTTGCACCCTGTATTCCTAACCCCTGTATCAGCAAGTACGTACGGCGTCGCTTAAAAATTTATCTATGTGTCGATACGAAACTTGCAGTATAAATGCCTTAATGAATCACCAAAACCCGGGCCAAAATTTTCGGAAAATTTTAGCTTACCTGTGTACTTACCTGTACCAAAAGAATTGACGGCATAGTTTCTAAAGGTATTGTTATATGTGGTAGTATTGATTTATAAATAATTCATGCTGGGTCTAATGACCCCTTGAAAATTTCCAATGGGCTTGTAGTCTATAAATTAGACTTCTCTTAACTAAACTAATCGCGTGTGCGCGTATCATTAAATAATTTCCGCGCGAATTTTTAAATGTGGGCTTTATTACCTCCTAGGCCTTATTTGCCTNAGTTCCTATAAATTTTTTTCGTACAGGCCTTCCCTACGGAGATGTGTCCCTGGAAATCGGTTTTTCTTGAATAACTTTAAAAGTACTTAATATAATTTATATAAAATATAAAAATTTTATGTGATGGACCCCTTAAAATAGTGTCCTTGAAACATATTTAGCTTTTTTAGTTTACCAGGGGCGGGCTAAGCTTTACAACTTAATGCCTAAACTTTTAACACCCTGTATGATAAAGACTTTAAAATAATAAATCTGGGTAGCTGCAACCTTAGACTAAAAAAAGGTACTCTTGTTTATTGTCGATAAAATGAACCGTTTACGAGAGAAAGAATAATAAACGAATTCATGTTTTATTTTTAATAAAAAGGGTCATGATTTCTATTTTTTTTTTCTCGACAACAAAGTGCGATACGTAAGTCATTCAAACAACAGGAAAGTTTCATTTTAAGATGTTTAATCCGAGAAAATATAAAATTAAAAAAAACGCAGAGGTGTCCAGGAGGTACCGTCACGAAATTATTGAACAACTTTATAAGAGGGTTCAACATGGGCCCCGTGAAGTCTGAAACACTCGTGAGCACGATGAATTGAGGACTGCTGTGATTTCCAGCGGCATCCTCCAGGGACATATATCTCCGTACGAAAAAATTTTATAACTTGTCATCTTATTTTTTCATGTTCTATCTGCACCTGAGAGATTTCCCACATTTTCCCGGACACCCTGTACAGTTAACTTTCAATTTTGTGAATCGAATTGATTCTAATTTATTCTAATTATAGATATATTAATTATAAAAATGAGTGTTCCTACTGGAAATAATTCAGAAAATTATCGATTTTAAATAACGTATATCTCGAAAACCGTTGGGAATTCGAGAAAACATGCAAAGCAACAATTCTATAGCAATTTTAATTAACTTTCATTTTTATGTGGATCATTTTTTTCTACAGTGCACCGTTTTCGAGATATAAGCGAAAAAACAAGAAATGGTACTTTTTCACCCCTCTCCCGCTTTTAGCTCACCGCCCAAGTATGTTTGTATGTATCCCGACTTTTAGTATGTTTACCTCCTAACTATTCCTAACAAAGTCCAGAAGTCAAAAATTCTCGCATATTCCCGCACTGGACTAATAGGACTTATATTTTTTTTATGAAACTATAAACTATGCAAGATATCGAATCCTAATTTTAAAGCCATTTTTAGCACAATTATATAATGATGAGTGCAAGTAGGTTACTTTTAACAATATGGTACAACCACAAGTACTGCAAGAGCAACAATTCAATTTTTGGAAGAATTATATAATAATCGACTGCTTAGCCAAGGGTTGTGGCCAGCAAGGTCATTGGATTTAACTCCTTTATATTATTATTTGTTTGGATATCTGCAAAATACTATTTTTAAAACAGTAATGCACAACATCGGAAAATTAAAAGTAGCAATTATTCGAGAAAATAAAAATACAGGGTGGCCAAATGAAAACGAAACAGAGCCATTATCAGGAACTGCGTCAAGATTGTAGAAACGCGCACATTCCGAAGCATTTCCGGAGTGATTCGACGGCATTCATCGACGATTCATTGACGCAAATCTTCCAGCGACGATGACTGTGTTTTATAGAATTTACTTTTTAGGTATCCCCACAAAAAGAAATCAAGGGGCTATAAATCCGGTGATCGTGGAAGCCACTCAATGCTGCCTCTTCTCCCAATCCAATTCCGTAGAAAACGTTGGTCTAAACTTACGGACAATTAACGCATAATGCGGAAGAGCACCGTCCTGTTGAAAAATCAAATGTTCTTCATCATATTCTGGAATATTTTCAATAATATCAGTCAAGGCAGGGTCAATAGCGTCATCCAGTAATTGCAAATACATTTGGCCAGCCAAATTACCAGGTAGAAAAAAATGATCCATCAGCCGGTCACGGAAAATTCCAGCCCATACAATTTTTCCGGTTTCACCTCGTGAAGAAGTCTTGGTTTTGAATCGGACCAATAGCGGCAATTGTGATGATTTACCGTCCCGTTCAAGAAAAAACTGCATTCATCAGAAAAACAGATGTTAAAAAGGAACTGTAGATCGTTCCCTGCTCGCTCACTCATTATTTCGCAAAAATGCAAACGGCGGTCATAATCATCCTCATAAAGTTCCTGGACTAAATGTATTTTGCTTGGATGGAATTAATTCTTCTTCAAAATGGTTTGTATGCTAGTTCGATTGATCCCAGACACTTATGCCAGCTGCCTCGTACTTAATGTAGGACCAAGATGAACTTGTCCCAAAACTGCAACTTCACTAGCTTCATTAACTATAGGTTTTTCAATTTCTCGTTTTTTATTGGCTACGTTCCCTGTCTCTTGAAATTTTTTTTTCTAACTCTAGAACATACTTCCTCCTGACATGTCGATCTTGATGTTGTTCATTAAATAGCTGAGCTGTTCTATTCGCACATTTATTGTTCATAAAGTAAAGCGACATTTAGCCACCCTGTATAACAGAACAACAGCTGCATAGTGTGTTTGAAAATAACACATGAGAGTAAATTTGTGCATTGCTAGTGAAGGACATCATTTTCAACATAATATGTAACGTTTTTATCGCAAATATGGCAAATTACTAATTTATGAGTTTGAATTTGTCTTATATTGTAGCGAAGTAGAGATAGAGAGATTAGAACCATGATTTGTAAATTAATGAAACTTTTTTATAATGCTATTTTATCTGTAGAAAAAATTGAACTGTCTCTGCTTATTTCACTCCTTTTAAAATAACTAAAAGCATTTCAACGAAGAAGCAAAAGTGTTTTTCATAAGTATTTAATATTAAATTGTTTGTATTAAGTTTAATATCTACAGTTCACGTTAATCAATGTTAGAAACAATTTTATTTAATTGCATTTGTAATCTCTTCAACATTTCCGCACAAGTTTAGGGATATTTAGTCGATAATACCAATTGTGCAACGTTGGTTGCCTTTGTCGATAATCATGTGGCTTGTAATCATTTATAAAGGTTCTGTCCTTCTTATTGGTGGAATATAAGAACGGCATCCCGGATTCCTACCTCTTGTGTTTTGTGCTCGATAAAGATATATTTATTTCATCTATTTCTTT
>NW_019421539.1:0-4854 GCF_000390285.2 Anoplophora glabripennis
AAATATGTAAATCTAATTTCTGTTAATTTTGTGGCAATTTTAAATTATTTATCTTAATATTGAAGCGGGCAACCAAAATGTATGATTATAGCCGGGATATTTGAGTTATAAATTTATTTTCTTATTACATTTGTTTAAATATAAAACATGAGCTGAGTAATCCTTATGGGAAAATCCATAATATTAGGAAAGTATTCACATTGGTATGTCTTTCAACACATATACATATTTTTAACAGCAGACGTTTTTCATATAAAAGCTACGTACATATTTACATACCTATAATAAGCTATTTATACTCAACGCTTTTCTTTGCCATTAATTAATAAAAAATGTGGTGCTATAGAAAAATTGGTTGTTTTTCTGTACCATGCACGAATATATTAGAGGATGAACACAGCTGTTCATCCAAAACAAAATATTTTCTAAACATTGTTAAACTTGTATATACTGATCAATATTTTTTAATGGAAAATGTGTTAAATCAATAGAGTTGTGCCGGGACGAACCCAAATCAACATTTGGTGTCCTTCCTATACCGCTTTTACATCTAAGACGATCCAATGCGATGTCTAGTGAAATTTAGAAACTTTTACGTGAGGTATTATAATCTATTTGTTTGTATAGTCATAGAAATTACATCAAAGACTAAAATTTGTTAAAATATTGATTGATAGAACACTTATATAGTATGCATTTAGTTAAAATACGTACATCTTTAACTATGAATTCAATACCGCCGAGGTTAAACCTACGGTAACGCCATCCATCTTATAGTCTAAAACTAAAAAGTAAAAAGTTTTAAGTAAAAATTATCCAATGTATATTGTTTAAATATAAAACATGAGCTGAGTAATCCTTATGGGAAAATCCATAATATTAGGAAAGTATTCACATTGGTGTCTTTCAACACACATATACATATTTTTAACAGCAGACCCAAAACAAAATATTTTCTAAACATTGTTAAACTTGTATATACTGATCAATATTTTTTAATGGAAAATGTGTTAAATCAATAGAGTTGTGCCGGGACGAACCCAAATCAACATTTGGTGTCCTTCCTATACCGCTTTTACATCTAAGACGATCCAATGCGATGTCTAGTGAAATTTAGAAACTTTTACGTGAGGTATTATAATCTATTTGTATACGTCATAGAAATTACAACAGACTAAAATTTGTTAAAATATTGATTGATATATTCGAAGGAAGAATTTTATATGAAATAATCTCATTAACATTAGGATTTCACCATTCCATTTTTCGATGGGATTTTAAGTATATGCCTGCATTTGAATAGAATCGTTTAACGTTGTTGACCCGATACAAGTGAACATAAATACATTCACTGTTCACCACATTGATCTAACGCTGAATAGCTTGAATCGAGGTAGTATCTGCCACTTCCGAGTACCAGCTTTATTTTGAATCTAATTCTAAACTCTACAAATGATTCTTTGCACTTTCCGGCTATAAATAAGTCTTATTTTTCTAACTGGTAAATATATTTAGAGTGCAATGAGTAACCTCTCATCTCACCCTGATTCAGTTTTCCAAGATGAAATTCCTCAAAGATAAAACTGTAAATACGTCAATTTTTTCTAGTCGCGAAGCCTATAGAGAATACCTTTGTACTTCGCCGGTATATTTTTATTTTTAAAGAGTTTTACGCCTATCCAAAACACATGCCTCGCTTTTCGAGGGGATACAATTAATTTTGAGAGGTTCTAATGTTGCAGTTATCAATCCGTGGTCGATGTAATCGAACAGCAGCCTCTTACGTTGTGGATATTAGAATAAGTAACGTAACATTACAGGAATAGATTTTGGCACATCTGAACCTCAGATGATCAGTCACTATCCTACGGTTCCAAAACGGCGCGCTGTTTTTTTAAATATACCTTCACGAATGTCGGTCCGTGGTTTTTTACCCTTCGCGAAATTTGGCTGTTAAGTTCAAGATGAGTGCCGCTGAATGTTTGTAATTGTTCATTGGTTAAGCTTTTCGAAGTTGTCGAAATGATGCGACAAAGCGTTTCGGAATGCAATTTGAACGGTGGTGTGCCAGGGACTTTGCCCAGGATGAGGAGGAGGTCTTTCAATAGGAACCAGTTCAGGGGTGTAAAGAAAGAGGAGTTGCAGAGGCAAACCAGCCTGTATTTAGCTTCTATGACAGTGAGTTTTGGTTCGTAAATGGTTTACTAGCGTAGTAAATTTAATTTCTTTTTTTTTTCATACAACCTTCAGTAATATACAGAGTATCATTTAGTTCAATGCCAAAATTCTACAAAATGCTTCTGGGAAGAATGTATTATTATGTATGAATTATTACCAAGAAGAAAACGTCGAAAAAAAGCTTTGTATATTCGTCATCAGATGTAAATTAATGTATTTGAAACATAGGTGATGATCTCTTAAGATCTCTGGGAAGGTACTCATATAATGAAAGAGGAAAAAACAATATTCATATGGCATTAATACATATTTTCTAATCAGTGCAAGCTAATATACAACGTTTAACGTTTAGAAACATTTACTTGATGTTAAGTATAAAATCACACACAACCTTCTCTGATGTGTTATCAGTTGAGTTTGACATTTGTGTTTGACAGTCAGTGGCGTCGTAGACAAATTTTAAAATAGTTTAACTGTATTTAATATATTAAATTACACATTTCAGTACTTCATTTGGTTGGAAATGAAAGGTGGATTTTAGCCTATAATATCTGTGTTATTAAAACGACTACTACAATGGGTTTCTTCAAAGTACATCATATTTTACTTTATTAGAATGTAATATTTTGTATTGTAATACTATTCCTCTTGTTTCGTTTACAAATTATCTACATTTTTTTCCATTTATTTCTCAATTTTTTCGCTTATTTAATACCGTAAATTCGATGACTTCGGAGTAATGACTACGTTATAGGTACCCAGTTCTGGTAAAATAATCGAAATTGTTTATTATCGACCACATTACATGCAAAAATTAGATGAAGTAATAAAAATACCCAGAACTGCTGCTTTCAATATGTCTCTTATACTGATAGGAACCGTAGTCCAACAAAATCGCGTAAATTGGAAAACGATTAATAAATTTGCGAATTTCGTAGATAGAGCTTTAAATTTAAAGGTAAGTTTCAAGCGAAACATTTTTCTTCTGATTTTGCATTATGACATTTGAAAAAAATAATTGTCAGTGTAGGTTATCTTTAAGATTCTATACAGCGTGGTAAGAAAGTTCTGCATAAAATTCATATTTTCGTTAAACAATTTTTTTTTCGAAAAACGGTGAGACCCGTCGATTTTTATTTGATCCAGGGCACCTTGTTATGTGGAAAATTTTTTTTTCGATAATCCACTTACGGCAGCGATGACGTAATTTTTTNCCACCCTGTACCATTTGGCATTGTCCTAAGTGTGTGTAAACGCCGTCTACACTTCGTTCAAGCATTCCCGGGTCGATTTGATTTATTTCAAAACGAATACGGTTTTTAAGTTCATCCAAATCACCTGGTCTGTTTGTGTACACACGCGATTTCAAATAGCCCCACAAAAAAAAGTCTAGAGGTGTTAAATCAGACGAACCCGGAGGCCACTCGATTGTTCCGCGTCGCCCGACCCACCGGCCAGTAAACGTAAATCAACCTTCTTCAAAATTGAATTGAAAAAGTGACTGAAACTTTAGTTCCAAACCTATTTGAAATATGTAAATCTAATTTCTGTTAATTTTGTGGCAATTTTAAATTATTTATCTTAATATTGAAGCGGGCAACCAAAATGTATGATTATAGCCGGGATATTTGAGTTATAAATTTATTTTCTTATTACATTTGTTTAAATATAAAACATGAGCTGAGTAATCCTTATGGGAAAATCCATAATATTAGGAAAGTATTCACATTGGTATGTCTTTCAACACATATACATATTTTTAACAGCAGACGTTTTTCATATAAAAGCTACGTACTTATTTACATACCTAAGCTATTTATACTCAAAGCTTTTCTTTGCCATTAATTAATAAAAAATGTGGTGCTATAGAAAAATTGGTTGTCTTTCTGTACCATGCCCAATGTAATGCAACAGCTTATCCTTACAGATAATCTTTAATAACCACTAGTTTACGAATATATTAGAGGATGAACACAGCTGTTCATCCAACACAAAATATTTTCTAAATATTGTTAAACTTGTATGTAGCGATCAATAATTTTTAATGGGAAATGTGTTAAATCAATGGAATTGTGACGGGACGAACCCAAATCAATATTTGGTGTCCTTCCTATACTGCTTTTACATCTAAGACGATCGAATGCGATGTCTAGTGGAATTTACAAACTTTTACGTGAGGTATTATAATCTATTTGTTTGTATAGTCATAGAAATTACATCAGAGACTAATATTTGTTAAAATATTGATTGATATAATATTTATATAGTATTTAGTTAAAATACATAATACTTTAATTGTGAATTCAATACCGCCGAGGTTAAACCTACGGTAACGCCATCCATCTTATAGTCTAAAACTAAAAAGTAAAAAGTTTTAAGTAAAAATTATCCAATGTATATAGGGCTATATACAATCCTTTTTTATATAAATAAATAGCATGCTTAAGTACTTTAAACTTAAAATATACGAAGCGCGATAAAAAAGTGCGTTATTTAGAATTTTTTTATAATCATTCCGTTTTTTTCTGTAGAACATGTACGTTGTAAAAAATAACATTTTTAAAAACATGTCAGATGTACGTATTCCTAATAAAAATTTGATAATAATTAAGTCTTAACTTATTTACACATAGATTTAAACTAATTATTGTTATTTAATTCGAAGTATTATTTAAA
>NW_019421540.1:0-4835 GCF_000390285.2 Anoplophora glabripennis
ATTTTTAAAGTTCTGATATTATTATTAATAATATAATTTTCTAATTTACAATTACAGTAAGGTTACTGGCGAAGATCTCCATAAAAAAAATGTCGTGGAAATTTATTCCTATCATTTGAGAGCGGATTAATAAATATCCGAATAGTTGCGTATTAAACAAAAAATTAATATATTAAATGCAACTAAAAATTTCCAGATGCATTTAGTCGTTTGACCTTGAAAATTTTCGGAAAATACAATAATTCCAAATTTTACGAAATTCCGACCAAAGGAAGGCCTTTGGATCAACATTAATTCAAATTATACACTTCAAGGTGTTCACCCAACCATGTTCACCGTCACCATTTCCGACTTTACACATCACTACTTATTTTACTGGTGTTTATTTTTCTTTTACAGTTATCAAATTTAATTTCACTTACAAATTGAATTTGTCTTCCTGCTAAAGCATATACTTTGCATATGAATAACTTAACAAACATGGAAGGCGAATCAATTTCCGTTTAGGGGTCATATTTTGGACCGTAGTAAATCATAGCCAGCTATATTATTTTACGAGCTCGACAGAAACACAAAGCGTGTCAAGTGACTTCAGTTACTGCTAAAATTTATCCCATATCGTTATTATCACACTCGGTATGGATGGTGTTTGGGTTTTACGCTTGTTAAATTTCTTTCCTCGGCTTCACCCGCGTTATGTGGTGCAGAAAATTGTGCCGAAAAAAAGTTAACGGTACGCTGAACCGTTCAATTACTTTAGGTCACCTCGTAGAATACAAATAGTGGATGGAATGGCAGAATGACGATGGTTTGCCGCACATAAAATGCCATTACAGGCGGCGTAAATGATGCAATTTATTAATAAAATTATTGACCTAGATGTATGTTGTTGACTGCTAATGAGCACAAATCGCAAATCGCGGATCGTTAAGGTCTGCGTCATATATTCGTATGATGAAAATTTAGATTCAGACGAAATGGTGGTTTCTAAATTTTCTTTTAAACAAAAGATTTGCTTAACATGGTTTGATTTTGCGTTGCTTTCTATAAATAACACAAGCTGCCCCACTGGATCAAGTGCCAATGTAAATGCACTTAATAGAAGTTTCTAATTAAGTTCCAATAAAAAAAGTGTTCGTCCTCCAAGTTTGATACTGCTTTGAGGAATTCCAATGAAACGTGGTAAATAAAAGAGAAATTGCACACACACACACACACACACACACACACACACACACACACACACACACACAAACCCATAATACCCACATATCAATTTCGGAAGTAATTCGATGCGGTGCGATGCTGTAGTCCAAATGTTATGTCTTCACGATGAATTTTGGAGAAAAGTGAAATTTTTGGGTGAAAACTGTTTTTTTTTTAAATTGTTTTCCTGATATATCATTTCCCTATTATTTTGAGGAGTTAAACATGATGCCATTAGTAAAATTTACCAATGACCTCCATGTTTCTCAGAAAATCCATAATACGTGCTAGACTGACACATTTTGTTTTTACCGCATTGTCTGAGGTTAAAGGCCTGGTAATGTGAGAAACGTTGTAATAAAAACTACAGTATCACCTTACCTTGGTCTCTCTAGAGACCGACATAAAACAGAAATGGATCACGCCTTGCACTTTTCATATTTTTTTATTCGTTTGCCAGAACACAACAAGGCTTGTCTAATAAACAAGTACCATAACTCAAGCGTAGTATTGCACAAAACTACTCCTCGAGCGAAAAATGCTGCCATTAGGAAGAATTGTATGATAATTTGAAATAGCACGTCAAAAGTGTTAAGGATAGATAGGTAAGGTTTTTATAGTAAAAGGGTCTTTCATAAAGGTTAAACAGTCAATAGAATACATTTGGCGAAAAAGCGACAGCAAAGTGTGGAAGTGAAAAGCTTTCCCGACGAAACACCTTTTCTTGTGTTACATAAGAAAGCTTTTCACGTTTCTAGTATATTGCGGTTTCCTAGAGAAAGAATAATATCTTCATATCCATAACGACAACCGAATTGAACAAGAACAACAAGAAAGTCTACAATTAAAATGCTGTCAAATGATGTAAATACATAAATATTAATTTTTCAAATCGATTAAAGTTGTTAATATTATCAAAATTTGCTTTTTTTGTATGGAAAGGACGGCTTGACTTTTTAGACGATCACAATCAGTATTAAATATAATAAGAATAAACAATTTCTGGAAAATGTTCAAACAAATATCGAATATTAAAGAAATGTTAATATTCAGAGCTAAACTTCGTTTAGCAGTTATCTTAAGNCAATATACTAAAGTTAATATTTTAATTCCTCTGACTAAGACTGTTGCAAACAAAACACTTATAAAAATATGTGGATATCTGAAATGAAAAATTAGATACTCTTCCTAGTACAGCCATTGAAGCTTTTCACTTCCGAATTCTTTGAAACTGAACCGATCGACTTGAAATTTGGCAGATAGGTAGAGAAAAGGTCAATTAGTTGACGCCCCTTTTCGGGGGTGAATTTTTTTCAAAAAAATTTCGAGAAATCAATAGTTTTTTAGTTATTCGCGATTGACCACATGGAATTTTGACCGAAAAAAAAACTTTTTATAAAAAAAGTGTAATGAACAAAAATGTAGCTTATAAATAAACAAAGAAAATCGTCTTTTAAAAAGTGTTGTATGTCCTATACAAAGCGAAATATGGTTAATGGAAGAGGACTTGTTTTGGTGGGAATACTCGAATCGATGTATTCAACGTCAAATCACGGAAAAAGGATTCATTTTACGTATATAACGCTCCAGGAGTTTTTTGTAGTACTCAAAAAGACCTTCAAAATGAGTACTTATAAAAGTTAGAGCAAAATTGAAGGAATTATCGTCAAAAACAGATGGGTTGCTCAAATTTTTTAAGGAAAAATGAGAATAAACGCTGTACCATTTCCATCAGAATTAAAATTAATCGTAGACCCTATACAGTTAGTTTTGTTTTAGTGTTTTTCATACGATCCTGAAGTTAGACCGGTTTAGAATGCGTATTTTTTTAATAATGTACGGTAAAAGTTGAAAACGTATTTTTCATTATTCAAAAAAAATTGCCTTATTTATATAATAACTCTGAAACTATTAAAGATACGTAAAGAATGATAGACAACAAATATGTAGTTTTTTTCAACAAATATTTTGCTTTTTTTTATTCCTATAGCATAAAAAATAAAGGAGATATCGCCGCTTGAAGTAATCATTTTAGTGAAAAAACGACCTGTCTCGAGCTCTTCGATCCTTTCCCTTTAAAAAACGAAGGACTTAAAAGGTTTTATATGCAAACGATCTTACAGCTCTTCAAATTATCTTTAAAATGCTTTTTTGTAGGATACTATAGCTTCAAAATTATCCGAGTTATGGTAAAAAAAAACAATGACATTTTTTCGGAGCAAAATAGGCTTTCTCATTTTTATATATTATATATTATATTATACAAATAAAATAAGTAAAAAAAATTAATGTGATTATTGATATGCAGCGTTGCAATTTTTTTTATGATTGATTATATTTAAAAATCGATTATAATAAAAATATTTTACATTAGTATTATAAAAGTTGAGAATGGCAGAAGTAAAATATTCATTCATCAACAATATAAGGGAATTTTTATTTTAAATTATTGCACAATTATAGCATTCCAAGATTTAAAACGTAATTTTTTATCACTTTTTTAGCACAGGGGTGATTTATAAGGGTTGAAAAGTGTTATGAGATACAAATTCTTTCATAAGCAATGAGGGAATTTTTATTTTAAATAATTGCACCGTTAAAGTATTCCAAGCTTTTAAAAAGTAATTTTTTATCATTTTTGTCAATAGTGTGATGGTGGTGGTTTTTAGGGGTTGAAAGGGAAAAATTCTTTTATTAGCTATACGGTAACTTTTATTTTAAATAATTGCACGATTTAATTATTCCAAATCTTTAAAAAGTAATTTTTTATTATTATTTTTTGCATAGGGGTAGTTTTTAAGGGGTTAAATAAAGGGTCGAAAAGATCAAATATACCATAAAACATGTTCGAGGAGATGGAACGTTATTTAATATTTGGGCTTGAACAAGATTTTGAACAATAAAATGCTTAAAACTTGATTTTTTAAATTTTTTTCACTTAGGGGTACTTTTTACCCCTAAAAAACAAAAAGCGTCAATTCTAAATTTTCATGCAAATCCATGCAGTTTCAAAGAATTCAGAGGTTACAGCTGATTTTCAGCTTCAATGACTGTACAATCTTGGGATTTACTGAAAATGTAAAATAAATCTATTGTATATGTCTATTTACAACATTTAAGTACTATATACAAATATTTTGAACCAGAATTAGACATTTATCTATTGTGGGTCACAACCAATTATTATGAAACTGTTTATGAATTAAAAATCTGTCACACATATTTTAATACAAAAACATTTGTTGAATTAGACACTTGCTATTCATTTCAACGTTTCAGCGCACTCTATACAATGTACAATGTACACTTACATTTCATAACTTAGATCTATTCAAAACGCATATCCATTTAAACGTCCGTTGTGTTAAAAATAAGAGGGGTAATAAATTTCCCAAATTTATGCCTCTCCGCAGACCAGCAACATATATTTACGATGCTTCCCAGACATTTCAACGTACAAATGAAAAGCGACACACTTTATACGGCTTCAGATATGGTATGGGAGCAGTTGATACTGTATGGGGGACTTGTAACTATCTCGGCCTGCCGTTTTGCATATTTATATATAACTGACCTATATCTTGCATCTGTACTGTATCAAATATTTCAACCATTACACCACAAGCTAC
>NW_019421541.1:0-1457 GCF_000390285.2 Anoplophora glabripennis
ATTGGGGATGACTTACTCCTAAAATTGTACTGAACTTTTTTTTCATTGACCGAACTGAAAAATAATAATATTAATTCACAGCATAATTTAATTTTAAATTTTTTTTACTCTTGTTAAATTTTAAAAAACTATGGTTTTCAAGAAAAACCGTATTAACCGAAATAAGATTTTAACAGTGTTTATTAGAAAATAATCGGAATGTCAGTAGTACACAATGAATTTATCTTTCTTTGTCAGTTAGTAATAAAATTATTTTATTTCAACAACTGCCTCTGATTGTTGTTGAAAAAATATCAATTATTATTTTTATTATTTATTTGTGTTTTTTACTTAATACACTATTCGCTTATTTAAAAACTACCTAGGTACTTGTTTTCTTTTTGTAGAATTAGGAGAGAAATGAAGTAAAATTTATTTGGCCAATTGTCAAAGGACCACGCTCAATCCTTATGGAAAATGGGTTTCGGCCAATTTTTCTGAAACTTGGCAAATCGGTAGTTCTTAACACGCTGATCAGAAGTCTCAGTGGGCACAAAGCCCAAAAACCCCTCCAACCCTTTCGAATTCGACCCCCAAGGGCGAAAAGCTGATCATAGGCTGATTGCCTTACTGCCATATTAGGCCTCTCATTATAGCTTTTTTTTCGGGAAAAAAATACTATTAGAAGTTTTTCTGCGGAATATTGTTCAGAAACGTGTTATAAAGAAAATATCAAAAAATCAACTAGTTGGGAAACTTTGTTAAAACAATGGTCAAACTTATGGAAAAGTAGTTTTTTGACTCGCGTAAAAAAACTGTTATTCATAGAGAAAAAAGGTTTATACAAAAAAGGTAGGTATTAAATAAATCTGTAAAACAAGACAAGTCCGATTAAATTCCGATAATTTGTTTATGCGCAAGAGGTCAAAAATGATCGAAATTGTCCGCTTTTTTCAATTGCTAATAACACAGCCACACAAAAAAGAAAAGTTATCTGTACTTTTCATGCGGCTTATGTTATCTGTAGTATTTTTTCCTCCTGATCACGAATCCGGTGTCAGAATTGAGCTATCACATCACAAGAATTTCCTAACCTCAAAAAACAGGTAAAAAATAGCAAAAATTAATGAGAAAGTGATAGGAAAAATAAAAAAAAATTTTTCTATATTCAAATGTTCATTTATATAGTTAAGACCCCGCGTAACGTGAATTAGCGGTCAGAATTGATGGTTCCTTTTGTAACCTCAAAAAAACGGGTCAATTAAGGTCAGATATCACGAATTTTAAAAAAATAACAAATTCGTGCCAAATTTGGTAAACGGGGGTTTTTCGGGGTCGCTGATCACGGATCCGAGGTCAATTTTGCAAAATTTAAGATGGCGGATCCAAGATGGACGACTAAATTTTCAAAAAATAACAGATTCGCATCAAATTTGGTATAAGGGTGTTTTCGGGGTCGCTGATCATGAATTCGAGGT
>NW_019421541.1:4215-4987 GCF_000390285.2 Anoplophora glabripennis
GAAAATTGCATTAATTATTAGCAATTGAAAAAAACGGCAATTTTCGACCATTTTTGAGCTCTTGTGCATAAACAAATTATCGGAATTTAATCGGACTTTTCTCATTTTATAGGCTTATTACCTACCTATCTTTTTTGTATAAACTTTTTTTCGCTATGAATAATAGTTTTTTTACGTGAGTCGATAAACCACTTTTCCATAACTTTGACCACTGTTAAAACAAAGTTTCCCAACTAGCCTCGAGTTGATTTTTTGATATTTTATTTATTACAGATTTCCGAACAATATTCCGCAGAGAAACTTCTAATAGTATTTTTTTCCCGAAACAGGCTTTTTCATGTCTATAATGACTGGGCTGTATTATACAGCCATAAAATGATTAGTAACCCACCCAATGACTTAGACAGTGACTTTTATCTTCTGGCCATTGAATTACTTCTCCCACTTTGCTACCACCACCACCACCATCACCACCACCGCAACCCCCAACACACACACCTAATCTAAACGTAACAAAAGATGCTTGATTACTATTCACTGCTTACGAGTCGTAAAACGTTTTAATACTATCACTACCGACAACTGATCCACATATTCCAAGAATTAACCCCCTTCGGACCCAGGTATGGGTATAGGTGTGATGTAACAGTACTGTATGTAGCTGTGAGCTAGATATTCGGGTATATTCAGTGCTGGTCGGGGCATTAGTCGGCATAGTAGTTATTTACCCTAATATCATCGTTTTATAGAAATGGTGCTGTTTCGTTTAAGT
>NW_019421542.1:0-777 GCF_000390285.2 Anoplophora glabripennis
ATTTCTAAACGGTTCTGTAAACTCTAAAGCATACTACAAAATAAAGATATACTTGTTGAAATTCGGTAGCATGTACCATTTTCGAGAACTAAAAATTGTACGCCACTAACTTTTTTGTAATTTTTATATATATTTTTTGGATTAAGCAACTAAAAATACAACTTTTTTGTCACTTGAATGTTTTTCGTATCTTGATTAATCTTTGGAGAAAAAAAATTAAAATCCACTTAATTAATTAGGGTTAAATTAGCCTCTTAACACTACAAATAACACTGCCAAATTACAATAAAATTGGGTACATGGTGTTTAAGCTATTTACAAAATAGCAATTTTTTACAAAAGTTTAATACCCTGTATCTTGAAAACGAAGGATCTGCGGACCAATGTTCATACTGTAGTATAACAACCCTAGGTTCGACAAAAAATAAGTAAACGTAGTTGTGGCCAAAAATATGTGATCGTCATAAGGACTACCTACGTTGTGTGTATCTATTTTTAATTGACCGGAAGGCGCTGGCTACTAACTTTGTAGAGGGGATGTATGGTTTAATTATATAAAACAAAAGCAGAGTAAATACACCTAACCTTTATTTACATACAATTCAAATTAAACATGTGACAAATAGAAAGAACAACAAAAACATTAACAACCATTTAACATAAAAGGAGAGTGCCAGGCTCACCTAGAGCTCCTGTGGGGAAAGAGCATGGCAGAGAAACCCACGATCGTTGCTCTTACCACCCAAATATGAATGCAAAACAACCGCTAACCAAGAG
>NW_019421542.1:2754-4906 GCF_000390285.2 Anoplophora glabripennis
CAACTATTTAGGCTTCCTTCCAGAATTTCCTACCTAAGTGCCTGTTTTTTGTGCTTCCTTCTATCGACCGTTAATATTACTTTTTCATTGTTATACAACACCTATGTAACAGGTGACGTCGAAGTTGATAAGATAAGTACGGTTTTGCACAATATGAACTTTTTTTCTTAAAATCACTCAAATAATTGTCTGTTGAATTTATTGTACATACTTAATTAACTCCCTGTATATTAAAAGTACAATTATTCAAATTTGAAAAGTCAACACGAAATTTATTCAATCTATTTGTTCTTCAGAAAACTATTATGATTTTCTATCTGTATTCCCCAACGATGTTGAGGTGACACTCGTTCTTGTTGATGAAATATACTATTTGAAATTTTCAACTTATTGACGATCGACTGCCATCCTCCATATCTTTTAAGTGTTTGAATATTAGCTTCATTGTCAGCCAGGAAGGTGACAGACGTCCTCCTCAAGCAGTGGCCAGTGTAACTGGATGCATCTAGGAGTTTTAAGCACTTTGCATCTGCAAATCTTTGGGGAATTTTTACAAAATTATTGATGCCAACTGGTTGTATTGTGCACTTACCATGATTATAGTAAATGAAAAATCTATTGTGTTTTACTTGTTTAAGTCTAAATTGTAAATACTTATGATACATTTCATATCCGTTGCACTGTGATCATACGGTAAGTACATGTTTCTTTTTAGCTTTGGTATAATGTAGTTATAATATAATTTTCCCCTTATCTTCAATATCTTTAACAGATAAACTGCACAGTTCTACATGCCGACATGCCCCATTTAGACCAAATAGTAGTACCACTTTCATTAATAAGAACTTATCGTCTGGAGTCCCTTTTAAAAACATAGTAACGTTTTCCATAGTGAAAACTTTTGATTTCTTTGCTTCGTAAGTGTTATTTTGACGTTTTAAAAAGGTAAGTAGCCTTTTATATTGTGATAAATCCATATTTTCGTTTATTTGTATAGTAGTTTTCAACATGGAATATGCAGATCATAAACTGGATGCCTTAAGAGATTTAGCCTAAAATAATGAAAAACATTAAAAATAAAATATATAAAAAATAGATTACATTCTCAAAAAAATACGTTATCATTAGACTTTCACCAGTTCTTGGCGTGTTATTTGTCATCCTCCACTTACAAAATATTTCATATACGTTCTCGTATTTTTCCTTGGATGTACACGAAGTAAGTTTCTCGAGTAGCATTTAAAATGTCTTCAGAACAATTTTTTAAATTGTTTTCAGTAGCAAGACTCATTTTTCTAATTAATATACAGGGTTGCCAAATGAAACAGAGCCATTTTCAGGAACTGCATCAAGATTGTAGAAAAACGCTCAGACCCGTCGATTTTAGATTAAAGTGGAACAATCTTTGCTGGTATTTTTGACTCCGCCACTTTCATCCCCAAGCAAGGGTAAGCATCACCCCAAAATATTTAAATGGCATTGGGGGTTGAGTAATATTTCTTTTGAAAGCTCTTACAATTCTCTTTACAACAGACTTGAAATTTTATAATTCCGCCCAATACTTTGAAATAAATTTACATTTTAAAATTTAAATTATGTTTAGTTGCTACTACTTAGTTGATTAAATGTTCAAACTGATGACCGCCCGCCTCCATGCAAGAATAAAGATTTTGTTCGAAACGTTCGCGCACATTCCGAAGCATTTCCGGAGTGATTCGACGGCATCCGTCGACGATTCTTTGACACAAATCTTCCAGCGACGCTGGCTGTGTTGTATAGATTTTACTTTTTAGGTATCCCCACAAAAAGAAAACAAGGGGCGATAAATCCGGTGATCGTGGAGGCCACTCAATGCTGCCTCTTCTCCCAATCCAATTCCGTAGAAAATGTTGGTACTGACGGATAATTAACGCATAATACGGAGGAGCACCATCCTGTTGAAAAATCAAATGTTCTTCATCATACTCTGGAACATTTTCAAAAATATCAGTGAAGGCAGGATCAATAGCGTCTTCCATTAATTGCAAATGCATTTGGCCAGTCAAATTACCAGGTAGAAAAAAAGGACCCACCAGCCGGTCACCGAAAATTCTAGCCCATACATTTAATTTTTCCGGTTGCTGTGTATGCACCTCGTGAAAAACTCTTGGGT
>NW_019421543.1:0-4836 GCF_000390285.2 Anoplophora glabripennis
TAATCTTATTTTTGTGCACTGAAAGTTTTAAATGGAATTATTTGCCGCAAATGTTATTTTATTCTATTTAAATATACTTTCGTCAAACTATATGAAATATTTGCTGTAATCTATATTTTTTCTTAAAATTTATATTATTTATAAATATATATAAATTAATTTAAATCTTTTATAGTTTTGAAATTTATTATCTCGCGCTTTAGCTACAATATCTCTTACAGTTCATCATAAACTGTAAACATATTTGTTTCAAAACTACCAGTTCCTTAAAATATATATATATTGAAAATTTAGTATTAATGTAGGACTGCAATAGTAAAATATTTCGGTAGTTTTATTGACCGATAATCTGTCAAGTGCATCCCCCTGACCTTTGGAGGGTTGGTGGGGGCTGCAAGGTTCGGTGCCCATTGATAGTCTTAAGCCTAATTATGGTATAGGTGTCTGTAGGTTCGACTATACTCCGCGCTCGAAATTATAGAGAGTGACTCATCGCTAGCTTTTGGACTAGTAAGGGGGATGAAGCGTGCCGGGAACGAAAATCCGTAAAAGGCAACAAAATACTGAAAAAAGATATTAAAACATAACATCTAATATTTTTTTACGGTTTGCTATAACCGGTACTTTGATCCATTTTAATTATTACAGCATTTTAAAACGTCCCAGTTGTGTTTTTTTAATTTATAAATTTATTATAGCCATGGAATTAGACNAAAAAACAAGCCGGCTTCTATGGTAGGTAATATAATGAAATAAGAAACCAAAATTAATGTTACAGTTAATGTACGATGATTTTTTAGGTTATTATACCGTAGCCAATGGACTTGCCCTTGTTGTTCTCGGGTTGGGATCTGTGACCCTATTTAGTGTTTAATTTTAAATTGTCTTTTCCAGGAGATGTATGCGACTTTAATTCAACTCTAATATAATTTGTTCAACCTATTCTTCGTTAGTTACTCTTAAAAGTATTGAGTTTGTCAAATATTGTTTTGTATATATTTCAATTTCTTTTTGAAATTTATTTATTATTGCTACCAACTTCAAAAGCATTTGCAATTTCTTTTTTATCATGCAAAAGATTGTAAACCATTAATTTTATTATTTACATCCTTGATCCATTGCCGCACATTTTTAAGACGATTTGCATTTATATTAATTATAGATTTAAAATCATTTTTTTTCGCCTTCTTTATTAAGTTTTTATTTCCTTTTATGTAGGTTATTTTTCTTAATAAATTTTCATTACCAATATTCTTGTCATTTTATATATTGACTGACTTATATTGCGGATTCGAGATTTACGAGGAATACTGGTTGCCAAGACGATTCTCCGGTTTTTCTATTTTGTTCGTTCCTAGCAGAGAATAGATGTCATGCAATAGCCCGACTCAAATGAATAATAACAGCTCAACTCCTTCATTAAGATAAGAATTGACAGGCAGATAAACGAGAGGCATTATTAAGAAAACGCTAGTCCGATTGCTATATACTCCACGTCAAATAGCTATAATAAATTTCATTCGAGCTCCGTAAACACTTTGGGAAATTTAGTTCGCCTTTTTCCGGCAGACGATCAGTTTTAGCATTGTTGTATTATTAGAGGAACTTTGCGCACAGCAGTTGCATGCAGTTTGTTTTCGCGAAGTGGTGAATTCGATGCATGATAAATCTTCGTCGGGGAAATCTATTTGACTTGAATTTGAAGCGATTTCAGTAAGACATTGTAATGGATATAGCTTCATGTGTACGCCAACTTGATGAAGACAAACTGTTACCCGTGTATAGACGTAGGATATGGAATCTACTCACGAGAGTGGCTTCTCGTGCGATTTCTCAAAAATCGCGGGAATATTAGAGGATACAAGTTTTTACTACAAACAATTTTTTTTCAGTTTTTTTTTTTTGTAAAATTTGGTCTTTAAATAAAGGATTTGTACTTTAACATTTAGGCCTAATTCAAATTAATAGTTAAACATTTCCTAAATTTTTATCGAATAAGTGAAGCAGATAAATAATTTTTGACATTAACCTGTGGTTAAAGTTTGATTCACTCAAGCTGGAATAGCTTCTATATTCAATGTAACCCAAACTTATAAAAAATTTTTCAACAATTTTAATGAGTTGTATTTAAAAAGAATAAGAGGTGCTAAATGCTTAAATACGGGGTTTAGTCAAAAAAGAAGAATAATCACATTATGCAAATAAGAAGACGCGATTATTAACTATCTTACTTAAAGCAAAAATTTAAAAAAATAAGTAAGCTTTTATTTTAAATATAATATAATATAAAAATAGCTTTGTAGAACAGTTTCCGGGTTGATTGGTACATCGTCGGTTTAGGTTTCTTGACGTTTCGGGAGACATATCGCTGTCTTCCTCAGAAGTAACTCTGAAAGTTTTGGAGTTTTTAAATACGAATTTTGATTAAGATTTTCTTTTAAAAAGTAAGGACGAATTATTTTATGATACACTATGCCACCAGACATTTATTTTTGTTTAATTTTTAACTATTAATTATCAATCGAGAATTTGGTTCTTAGCCCAGTATCTACAATTTTGAGAGGAAACCACGCCATTAGTTGTAAATGTTAATTCGTCATTAAATAAAATATCAGTTTCTCGTCCATTGTTAAACAAAAGTCCAAAGACAAACATCATCTCCATCAAGCAATTTATGATTAAACACTGGTTTGGATGGACAGATTTTGTCATACCTATACTAAAATTTTTTGCATACGAAATCTGCTAATATCTATGTTTGAGTGACATTTTTGATTGTCTTGTACAGAGTCCATAACTACAACAGTGGCAGCATCGTTGTCATTGTATTCTATTTTTATCTTTTTAATATTCTTTACATTACCACTGGTATCAAATTTTATAATTAGCTTGCGAACTGTTCTACGAGTTACAGTACAGTTACATTTGGGTACTTTTCATTAAAAATTTGTATTGCATATCAATATGAAACATTACCGATTCCATAACGTTTCACAACATAAATTCGTTGCTGAAGGGTTAGTATTATTAATAAAAATTATTCGGTGGACAGTTAATAAAAAAAATAAATACGTTAACTTTGACATTGAGAAAGAAATATCGATGGTAATTATATAGTATGCATTCTGTTTTACTAATTCTTTTTTTTACTTACTTTTAAAAAATAAATGATCTTTCCCATGTAAATAATTCCATATTTTGTAAAAATTCATGAGTCTATATTACAAATTACCAATTAATTTTTGACACCCATGGTATTGTGAATTCTAATCAGTATGGTTTTCGTAAGGCCACTCTATCACACTGGCTATAAACAAACATGTTTCATATATTAATGAAGGTTTTGAAAATGGTGAATATATAGCTACACAGATCTTAGACTTCACAAAAGCATCTCATAATACTCTTGTTAGAAAGCTACAATTTTATGGGTTTACCGAGGATAATATACAGATGTTGAGTACTTACTTGACAGATAGGCAGCAATTAGTGAGTTACAATAATGTAAAATCCGACTTGAAAACTTTAAACACGCAGTACCCCAGGGATCAATACTGGGACCCATACTATTTTTTAACCTATATTAATGACCTACTTAACTCGTTGGATAATGATGTTCGGGGAATTTTGTTTGCTGATGACACATGTCTGTCAGTAAGATGTAAAATACCCTTAGATTTAATTAATACAATCCCTCAGACTCAGTTAACTGTTAATTAATGGTTTACCGCTTTTCTTAAATATATCTAAGTCTGAAACCATTATATTTTCATTACGAGAGGTTCAGTGTGAGGCTAACTCTGAGGCTGTTAAATTCTTGGGAGTTTATCTGGATTCTAGATTGATTTGGGAACATCATACTAATTATATTTTCAAAAAAAATGTCGAGGAACATGTACTTACTTTGTAGCCTTGCAAGTAAGGTCTCAGTGAACGTTCTAACGGCAGCATATTATGGTTGCATTTATTCTCAGGTATCGTATGCACTTAATGTGTCGGGTCACGCTACTTCTGCTATGGATGTGTTCGCGCAGCAGAGAAAAACAATTGGGATTATCTTAGTTATAGAGATGTCTGCAAAAATCAATTTATAAAATTAAATATTCTAACAGTTCTATCAATGTACATACTGCAATGTTTGCTATTTACATAACACATAACTTACATGTTTTTCACACTAGAAGTAAAGTACACACTTATAATGTTCGATATAAGGATAACATTTCAGTAAATATTTTGAGATTGAACTAGAACTGGAACGAGTTACATTGGTGTACATCTTTTTAATGTTATCCCATTGCATGTGAGAAATCTGAATTATAAACAATTTAAAAGCAAATTGAAAAAATGTCTTTTACAAAATGCCTTTTAAAACATTGAACAGTTTTTAACAAGCGATTTTAGCCATATTTAATTTATTGTTCTTTTTTAATTGTGTTACTTTTATATTACTTTTGTTTTTTGATTTATGTAATTTTTATCTCAATTAAACCATTTACTTGTATTATTGTACGGTCCTAGATGATATTGTTACTTTGATATTTTACTTTTGTCTGTATATTCTTATGTTCTCTCTTATACACTCTTACATGTTTTTCAATAATTATTATTTTATATTAATATGATGTACTTAGTGGAATAACTTCCTGGTTTTCACGTGTGTAAACACACTGAAAGAAATGGGCTTATTAAACTGTTTATCTAGAATAATGTGTATAGCGCATTATTAAAACTTTTATAACCAATATACAACTTTTATTAAAAAAAGCAATCATCTCCATACTCATTATTCAATCAGTTTAACTGGAAGGTGCTTAATACACCTTATGCATCTAT
>NW_019421544.1:0-3640 GCF_000390285.2 Anoplophora glabripennis
TATTGAAGTTGTAATAGTAAATTATACAGGTCATAAAATAATACAGATATAAAACGAGTCGACCCTCTCTTAACGTCATTTGTTACTGTCACAACATTTGGACTGGTGATACATTACCTTAGTTTTGACAAGAGCTAAGTGTGTTATTACTGGTATACGATAACTAATAATTTCTGTATCGTTAACTGACGCATTCTACCAAACCGACCTTGAAGTTAGTACCGAGTTTGACAAAATTTCAAAGCGTTCGTTGCAAAAGGTCGTGTTGTTGCTGGTAACAAAATTCAGGCAAAAATATTGGATAGAAAAATGTGTGACTTAAAAGAGAAGAGATCCTGATCTGTAGGTGGTTTCCAACCTTTTGAGGGATAAGTCATTTAATATTTTTTTGGTATGTTGTATATCATCCTACATTTACCTATACAGGGTGTGGCGTGTATAATCTATAAAAATTAAACTACAGCTTCCTAACGATGTTTGTCCTATACGAAAAAGTTCTGTTTGCGTTTTTTTTCATAAATTAAAGTTCAATTATGGATCAAAATATTTTCTCTGGAACGGTCCTGTCCGTGTGCTGTACGATGAGTTACATGCTGTAGACCAGCTACGTAAACAAACAAAACCACATCCGTAGGCATCTGCAGTTGCCAACTGTGTGCACTAAACAAACTCCATTAAAATATGGAACAAAATGAAATTAAACTTACCATTTCTAGAGAAAATGTTGAAATTGATCCCCATTAGCGCTGATACAGGTATGGCACCGACGCACCCAATTTTGGCGAATATTTTCCCAAACTCCAGGTATTCCCCTAATTGTGTCAGTAGCTTCAAGTATACGGTTTTGCAATTTTTCTACCGTAGCAACTTGAGTATTGTAAACCAATGACCTCAAGTGACTCCAAATATATAAGTCCATTGGAGTTAGATCGAATGACCGAGGTGGCCACGGCACAGGACAAAGCGTCCAATCCATCGATGATGAAACATTTCATTCAAAAGTGTCGTTACTTCTCGAGTAGTGTGGAGGAGCCACATCTTGAAGATAAAACATGCGTGCCCGAACTTGTAATGACACATCGTTCAATTCCAAGCAACCGGTTCTCCAAAAAGTTAGCATATGTTGGTCCATTTAGTCGTCCTTCAAATAGGGACCCACAAGTACATCGCCTATTATGCCAGCCCAAACATTTACCGACAACCGATATTAAAAATGAGTTTCCCTAATCGTGCGAGGACCCATATGTGCATATTATGGAAATTCATCACGGGTAAATGTCGCCTCATTTGTTACACAAACATAAGGAGGAAAGTCTACTTGATTGGCACATTGATAGGGGTGCAACAGCTGGCGCCTTAAGATGCGATGTACGGTACGAGATGAGGTTACTACTTGCTGTGCGAATCGTCGAGTACTAATTGTGGGGTCTTCGTCAAGATTTTTCAACACTACATTTTCAATATTAAGGTTCACTTGCTGACCACGTCCTTCTCCTCGGGGAATAACACTTTCCGTATCTCGCAACCGCTGAACGCATTGTAGGATTATATTCACAGATGGGGGGTGACGTTGTGGCCATCGTTCCTGGTACAACCTAGTCGCTGCGAGCGTATCTTCTCCGGTTGCACCATACACTAACACCATATCGACAAGTTCGGAAATAGTAAATGCATTGTTTTCTCGGTTCATTGTAAAACTAGTTTGTGCACAAACTAAAAATTTAAGCAAAGTAAGAAATGAGAATCTCGATTTTAATGTAATCGGCACGCTATTCTTATTTTTTACTTCTTTATAAAAGTTCACTGTCACTATCGTGGACTTACAAAATAAAAACTTTTGTCTGGAATCTTTCACTTTTTAACACCGATGGGTCGATGGACGATGCTTAATATTTAATAATTAAGTGAATAATGAACTATATACAAATACAAAATCAGTTGACTGCACAATTTTTTTGACAATGTAACCTAATCTTCTTTTAGTATTACTAGTATTAGATTATACCGACTTAAATTATAAGGTTGCATCTCGGGTCCCATAAAGACATTTCCAAAGTTTTTAATAAATAACACAGGGTCGGCCTTCATTTTCGTTGAATAAATGAACTTTACAAAAAAATCGCGAAGATAGAACTTTTTCGTATGACTTTTCTATATCATCAGGAAGCTGTAGTTTAATTTTTATAGATTATACAAGCCACACCCTTCATATGTATTTTGTTTATTTAAAAATGATCTGGTAGATTGGTTTTTGGGCTGCAGATTCGGAATCTGCATAAAAAAATACACAAAATTCATGTATTCAAATCTCCAGTACAGAATTACGTTAAGTATATCTGCGAAAGTTAATTCTTATCACATCAGTCAAGTTCGTTATAAATTGCTATGTAAAAAATTAACAAACGAGATATATCTACGCTGAACTGGCTAGAGGGATCTGGGAATTATCTGGCTAGAGCTTACGAAGGACATTAATACGATAATAATACATTTAATGCATATTACTTGCTTATAACGGTTTATTTCACTCAGTTGTAAAACGATGTACCTACTTCTTTATTTTTTTCAAAAATTATTTATTTTTGTATCTACAATCACTTGTTTAAAGGAAAAATTTCACTTTCAGTGACGCCTTGGTATCTATAATTTATTCGGAACACGATGTATACACTGTTATTTTAACACCATCAAATATTCTTTTTGTTGCAACAAAACACATTTCCAACGGCTCGATGTGAAATATATACTTCCAAACTTTTTATGGGCGTATTTAACTTACCACCACTTAATAGACATCATAAATTATTGAAGTTGTAATAGTAAATTATACAGGTCATAAAATAATACAGATATAAAACGAGTCGACCCTCTCTTAACGTCATTTGTTACTGTCACAACATTTGGACTGGTGATACATTACCTTAGTTTTGACAAGAGCTAAGTGTGTTATTACTGGTATACGATAACTAATAATTTCTGTATCGTTAACTGACGCATTCTACCAAACCGACCTTGAAGTTAGTACCGAGTTTGACAAAATTTCAAAGCGTTCGTTGCAAAAGGTCGTGTTGTTGCTGGTAACAAAATTCAGGCAAAAATATTGGATAGAAAAATGTGTGAGTTAAAAGAGAAGAGATCCTGATCTGTAGGTGGTTTCCAACCTTTTGAGGGATGTCATTTAATATTTTTTTGGTATGTTGTATATCATCCTACATTTACCTATACAGGGTGTGGCGTGAATAATCTATAAAAATTAAACTACAGCTTCCTAACGATATTTGTCCTATACGAAAAAGTTTATTCTCATCGACCCATATGTCCATATTATGGAAATTCACTTCATCACGGGTAAATGTCGCCTCATTTGTTACACAAACATAAGGAGGAAAGTCTACTTGATTGACACATTGCCGTAAAAACTATCTGCAAAAACGCATTCGTTGATCACAATCCGGGGGTAAAATCTGTTGAACTGGTTGCAGATGATAGGGGTGCAACAGATGGCGCCTTAAGATGCGATGTACGGTACGAGATGAGGTCCTACTTGCTGTGCGAGTTAAGGTTCACTTGCTGACCTCATCCTTCTCCTCGAGGAATAACACTTTCCGTATCTCGCAGCCGCTGAACGCACTGTAGGATT
>NW_019421544.1:4164-4834 GCF_000390285.2 Anoplophora glabripennis
TCTAGTGACTCCGTGTAGCAATACGGGACGGATTAATCAATCTCATTTAATATATTCTTAATAGCTTGGAAAATCCGCCTAAAAACCAGCTATTTGATCTATTACTTTCCTTTCCAATTATTATCAATTTAACAATTTGATTTAATTCTAATTTGGAACCTCTACGCTCTTCTCGTGGTTTCGCGCGTTATTAAAAATATGGGTTTCTTTGTTCTGTCTCAGCATAGGTTGACGCCTCCCGGACGCGACAGATGACTGTCACATGGCAAGTGAACTTGTTCAAAAATATTCCTAAATTTCATGAGGCCTTCTTCGAAGGACGGTCTTGGCGACGTTAAGACGTTAAACCTACTTGAAAGCCCTTAACTTTCCGATAAATTAGTGTTGACCGAAATATTTTACTTTTTGGCCCATCTGTTCCGAGAACTAATAAATAAATTACTACGCGTCCCGGCTTTTGCTACATTTTCTGGAGCATCTAACGGGCCCTTATCAACTGTGGTCGAGATTACAGAAGCAATATGTAAGTGATGCCATCTTCACGGCGTCACTCAAATTACTCGAAATTAATATACATTTAAAGTCACTCAGTAATAAGGACATTTACTCTGATTTAGATACAAGTGCTCCAAATACGAGTTTACGTGAAGAATTTATTTAAAGAGTACCT
>NW_019421545.1:0-4831 GCF_000390285.2 Anoplophora glabripennis
AAATTGTTTATTAACGATTTTTTGCATAAAATTTTTTAAATAAGCCATTTCGATGGGAAATTCAATTCTTTAAATAATTTTTTTATGAACTGTAGCGATATTTTGTTTCATTTTCGACAATTAAAAAACTGAAAGGGGTGCATTTTCACCCCTATCTCCAATTTTCACCCTCTAACTTAATAGCACTCCGCGGTTTTTTCATCTAAAATTACCCTTTGAACGATTCATGCAATAAAATTGCTTGAACGTCATAGTTCCTTTTAACCCTGTTTTTTTGGATATAATCAATAGTTTACAAGAAAAACTATTAATTTTTTATAGCAAAAAATATTCTGTAGTAGGCCGTACATAGGACCAAAATGTAGTTCTCTACGCTGTCTGAAGTACCCAGCTTAATCTCACCCCCACTTGAGTTCACACCCCCTCTTGACCGCACGCTTTTCTTTACCACCTAAGCCTCGGATTCTTTGACTTTCAATCCTTTGATTACGTGTCCTTTATATTATGCCCTGGCGAGGGGTTGACAACTTAGTCTACGACCCAGAAACACGAGGGCCCCTGAAGCAGTTCAGACGCGAAAAAGGCGTGAATGTGTATTATTGCCGCGTCTTTGTGAGATATCGATTGGAGGCCCTGCCACTTAACCTATTACTCTCCAGTGGCTTGCCCCAAGAACTCCACTAATTAGATTCCTATTGACTGTATTTCAATTTTTATTGAATTCTAAGTAAGATTCCAATTGTACCGCAAGAGTTGTAATTTTATGTCATTTAATTTGGATATTTACATGATTCAAGTTGAGTAGTTGTTGAATTCCGATTGAAATTCAAACCTATGAGAATTTAGATACAAGGTAATTTCCAATTTATAATTTAATGTTGTCAGAAACTATTTATGGAAGGAATTTTTTTAATAAAATTCAATCGAAATTTGATAAATGTCGGAATTCAGTCATAACTCAAAGAGTGTCGGAATTCAATTATAATTCAACTAGTGTCGGAATTCAACTTTAATTTACTATTAGTGGAAATTGAAATTCAATTATAATTTAATAAAAATGATGGGAGATAATTAATTTAATTGAAATCCGGTGAGATTTGGATTTCAATTAAATTAATTAAAATTTTATTAGAATTCAGTGTGAATTAGAAGTGAATTCTAATTGAAATCCACGTAAGTATAATACAAATTTATTTTGAGTTCAAATTGGGTAGAAGGTGGTTGAATTGAAATTGAGAGTAAGAATTCAGTTAGAATTTGGTTAAAATTGGAATTCAATTATAATTCAGTGAAAACAAGAATCCAGTAAGAATATATAACAAAATTTTAAGTAATAGAAGTCAGTAAAATTTTTGTGATCTGTAAAAACAAGAATCCAATAAGAACAAATATGTAATTTCAAAATAGAGTTTAACTGAAATTCACAGCCACACAAAAAAAAGAAGTTGTCTGCACTTTTCATGCGACATATGTTATCTGTAGCATTTTTACCCTCTGATCACGAATCCGATGTCAGAATTGACGGTTCTTTTTCTAACCTCAAAAAAACGGGTCAATTAAGGTCAGGTATCACGATTTTTCAAAAAATAACAGATTCACGCCAAATTTGGTATACGGGCTCGCTGATCACGGATCCGAATCGCGAAATTCATTGATTTTTTTTCTAAACTGAAACGAGTTAATTTGTGCCTTGGAATTAAAATCGTCGTACATAAAACCTGCAAACCCTCAGAACGCTGAGACTCTGAGTTAACCATATCTTGGTGTTTTAGTCCTTCTGTTCGTTTTGGATGGAACTATAAATACAGTTCTATTTTTCGTACGAGTCACGATAATTTTTCTATGGATTGGCTCGCGTTTATAAGTTTTGGTGCCTTGTCTGCCTGAACAAACGTCTTGAAACGATTTTATAATAACCTGCGACTATCACACGGCTCACACGCAACCATCAAAGCGTTCAATACGCGGGTGCCGTTTCTTATTAATCTGTCGTCGCAGAACTTCTGTAAATAATTGATGATGCCGTTCGCTACGCACTTCGGGTTTCCTGAGATTGAAAAATCAACCACCATTCGTCATCCCAAACAGGCACTTTCTTAGTTGTACAGTATGGCGACTCCAGAGCTCTTTTTTCGAAAAAATAACAATGGCGTAAATCGCATCTCTTTATCTGTTACCTTTCCGAGCTACAGGGCGTTTCTCGATTTTTTGCTCCAATAAATTTTAATAATTGTTCAAATTGCATTTTTAAAGTTCTAAATTTTTATTTACTTACCGCTTCCTGATCGGTAAGTAATCACTTAACTATCGCTAATTTGTAAACATCGTTTACAAACGTCTTAACAAATTCAGTAAAGGTGTCAAATTATCTGAGCGTATGATGTAATATTTTGAAACGATTTCATTCAGTCTCCTTCTGGGAAAATAATTATATTTGGTCGACATTTGTAGTAGACTTCTTTGAATCTTCTTAAACAAACCATTCTTGGTCGCAATTTTCGATGAGGGCAGTTAAGTATATTAAATTGATGGCACAATTCTTTACAAGTATCAATAAATTATCTTTTCAAAATTTTCTATCATCTGATAATTATTAGAATAAATTTATTTGACACAAATAGCTGTTTTAAGAACGTTTTGACACATCAAATAATCAATTGTTTATTTTTGCCAACAGCAGCGACAAGCATGGCCTCGTTTGTCCAAAACATAATATTCGCCTGTGTCATGCGAAAACTTTATAAATTAATTGAATTGGTAACAATAAATTTCAGTATTTCTCGCTTCCACAAATATCGCTGATTTATTTATTAATTTTATTTATTAATTTATTATTTATTTATTGATTCTTAATGTTCTCCATTACCATTTTGACAAGTTCGTCCCTCCTACACGCCCCGGCGATACCCAAAATTAAGATCACTTTTTTCAGTAAATATGCCTTACCAGGTGTTAGGTTTTTACTTCGTCAAAATTTAAGTTTTTTGATTTATGGGTTTTTGGCTAACAGCTTGACGGTTAAAAAAACAATAGTTTGTTGTATTCGGCGATGTTTATATTATTTTTTATTGATATCGTAGATCTCAGCATTGAGTATATTAACCAAAGTGTAGAGGATTTCATTACCTTGGCTTTTTCTGCAAAAAACGCAAATAAAATATTTTCTGATATCATCTTGCTTCCTTTTGATTCGCACCATTTACTAAAAAGTTCATACTGCTTCTCATACTTGCTTCTCGACTTCTCTGGCAGTATATTAAGAGTAATTGATTTTGCAGCTTGTCCAATTTCCGGTCGATTGCACGAAACTTTACTAATTTCATCGACTTCCATTGAATTTTCATGGGAAGGCATTTTTATTGCACGAGAACGATCCTAAAACCACGCGCTGACACAAAATTGTCGACATTTGTCAAATACCCCTCAACGCTTACTTTTGTGTCAAAAGTCGCAGAAACACAGAAAATGGCTTTCGGTCAAAATGGCTGAAATTGAAATATGATATAGCTCTCACCTTCCTGAGCAAAAGTTGTCATGGGCCCAAAGCGATCCTATGTGTAGGTTTAAAGATATAGAGCTTTGAAGCTAACGATTTCATAGCACGGTGCTGAATATAAGTGCAGGATAGGTGTATGTATATCTCCCTTTNTAATGTTCTCCATTACCATTTTGACAAGTTCGTCCCTCCTACACGCCCCGGCGATACCCAAAATTAAGATCACTTTTTTCAGTAAATATGCCTTACCAGGTGTTAGGTTTTTACTTCGTCAAAATTTAAGTTTTTTGATTTATGGGTTTTTGGCTAACAGCTTGACGGTTAAAAAAACAATAGTTTGTTGTATTCGGCGATGTTTATATTATTTTTTATTGATATCGTAGATCTCAGCATTGAGTATATTAACCAAAGTGTAGAGGATTTCATTACCTTGGCTTTTTCTGCAAAAAACGCAAATAAAATATTTTCTGATATCATCTTGCTTCCTTTTGATTCGCACCATTTACTAAAAAGTTCATACTGCTTCTCATACTTGCTCCTCGACTTCTCTGGCAGTATATTAAGAGTAATTGATTTTGCAGCTTGTCCAATTTCCGGTCGATTGCACGAAACTTTACTAATTTCATCGACTTCCATTGAATTTTCATGGGAAGACATTTTTATTGTACGAGAACGATCGTAAAATCACGCGCTGATCACAAAATTGTCGACATCTGTCAAATACCCCTCAACGCTTACTTTTGTGTCAAAAGTCGCAGAAACACTACACCTTTGTTTATTGCGGTTTCCATGGTAACTAAGCGAACGTTTTGGTTACTTTGTCGCTCACTCAAGTGCAACTTTGTGCTTTCTTTTGGAAGCGCAAAAGACCCCGCACAAACCTTAATGGCTTTCGGTCAAAATGGCTGAAATTGAAATATGATATAGCTCTCACCTTCCTGAACAAAAGTTGTCATGGGCCCAAAGCGATTGTATGTGTAGGTTTAAAGATATAGGGCTTTGAAGCTAACGATTTCATAGTACGGTGCTGAATATAAATGCAAGATAGGTGTATGTATATCTCCCTTTCTCCGTATATACAGGGAGAATCAGTTTTTTGTAGACAAACACTAACAGAAGATAGAACACATGATTTTAAAAAGAAAAGTTCCTATAAACATATGTCGTAGAAGGCTTCGTTTCCGAGATACGGGGTGTTGAATATATTTTTTTTTCTCGAATATTTATTATAACATAAACAAATGCTTAGATTTTTTTCATGTTTGGGAGATAATGCCTATTAATTAAGGGGCATAAAACAAGCGATAAAAATGTTCAAAAGCTTGCACAGTGGCG
>NW_019421546.1:0-2524 GCF_000390285.2 Anoplophora glabripennis
TGAACAATTATTTTGCAGAGAAAAACGTCGAGTACTATTTGGACGGGTTACAGAGATGGGAGCATCGCTGGGAGAAGTGTGTAGAGTTACAAGGAAACTATGTTGAAAAATAAAAAAAAAGTTCTGAAAAAATGTCTTGTATCTTTGTTAGATCGGAAACTTTTCACACCACCCTCGTACATTAGCTGTTAGGCAATGGTTAAATTTAAATTTTCCTAGGAGATGAATAGGTCGAGGGAATGATGCACCCGCCAAATGGCCTTCGGGGTCACCGGACCTCACACCCATGGGTTATTTTTTATGGGGTCACTTAAATAATATTGTTTATTCCAACTCTATTGATAGTGTGGAAATGCTTTGTGAAAGAATTTTTGTAGGAGCTAAGTAAGTAAAGAACTATAGAGTTTTCAATAAAACTGAATTACTGTAAGTACGTTTTTTTTAATGATTCAGCACAAGAGATTTCGTTGGTAGCACGAAATTTTAAGCAAACTCTTTGTTCAATAACATTATTTATACATAGTAAAAATCGCGGAACACACCTTACGTGGAGTAACAAAATTAACAGCTGTTTACAAATTACATGACAGATCGCGCCCAAACTTCCCGTCAAACTAGTGTACAACAACTTTCTATCAAGAAAGAAATTTAAATTAATTTTATCAGGAATTTTTAAATGACAAATTCCNTGTATAAAAATTCCTGTGTTATTTGATTACTTGGGAAATTCTAACTACTGGAAACTTCGAACTTTTGACATTTGTCAGTAAACTATGTACAGTTTTTGACGTTTAAACAGTTTTTATAAATTGAAGACTAATGAGGTTGTCGTTATGGCAACATTAGTTTGAAGCTTTATGAAATTTTTAAACTGGAATTATGCCTTTGTGTAAGTCTTTTACAGCATGACACTGATATATTCGGATTCTGTATAATTTTCTACAATTTTCATACCCAAATCTTTATATTACGTTGATTTTTAAAGTTTCTACAAAATTTTGCTAATTTATGAGAATTTAACCAAATTATACTATTTAGCTTAATTCTGTCACTTATATTGTTCCATGACATTGATATTATTATTTTCACTATTTTGAACAGTTTGATCTTGTATGAATTAGTTAACGACTAAAATGTTTTCAGGTTCACCGTTCCTTGACAACTATTAATGTTTATACACTACTTGGAATGTAAATTGGGATTTAAATACAGTCTTATATGAATAGAAGGTCTTTTTAACACAACACAAATCATTTTACATCTGAGAAACACCTTATACAAAATAAATTTTACACAATGTTGAGTTATGGGTTTGACATTTCGAAAATCGCTATATGAAGTTATACAAAGAACTCTAATTTTGATTCCAATAGATCAAAGGTATGATGATAATAAATAAAAAACCGATTAGTCGGATTTTTATCCGACTAATCGGTCGATTTTTCGATTCGATCGGTTTTTTATTGTTATTATCGGATTATTAAAATTACAAAAAAGTTTTTAATACAAAAGTTTTAGCTTTTTTATGAATTTTTATAAGAATTATTAGAAAAAACAACTGAATAATGGAAATCACTAAATTAAAGAAAAAAAATGACGTTTTTTTAATGGAACACTATATTAGTGCATACTTAGCTGTGTTAAATGTTTCTCTTTTAAAAAAAATATATGATATGTTACTGTTTGATTCAGGACATTTCGACATATTCCAGTTTAAAACTATTTTTGAAAAAAACAGGAGGGAAATTTATGTCTGACGTATCGCGGTGGCTATGGGCGAGGCACGCGGAACAAACAAATGACTTTGACAGAAGTTTATTTATCATCAATAATTTATTTCCTATAACAAACTCTCTTACTAAATGTTGAAGTTTTGGTAGTTATTTCACAGTTTGTTTCAGTCGTTCTTTGAAAATTCAAAGTTTTCCGATGATTTCCTAAGAAAGTATTTTATTGATAGGTATCATGTGCCATATTTTTTGACAGCTGGTTTTATTGCCTTTAACATGGGCAAATAAAATTTAGGGTGTTCCTTTTAAAAAAATTTACTTTCGAGTGAAATAGTCAAGCTCCATCACCCTGTGTACTAGTCAGTGATTTTTGAACCAGATTCATTATTATACCCAAGGATATGGTACATTTTGTACTAGGTTTTGTTTTTTGACAACCTTTTTAGATGGGGGAGGAATTTGATTGATTTGGGGGTAGTTTTTCAAGTTTAACGCCATTTTCTCTAAAACTATAAACTTTAGACTCATCAACCATTATATCAAAAACATCGTAGTAATGGGTAGAAATCATTTTAGGATTCAAATACAGGGTGTTCCGTTTAAAAAAACATGTTTGGTTTGCCACGGACTTTTGTGTGCACCCTGTATAATGAAAATATTTTTAGAATATGGATCTCTTAACTATGCACCTCGTGACAAAAAATTATTTCATAATTCCTCGTCGTTCAGGCGTAATCTTCCACCCCATCTTGGTTGCACCACCCTGTATACGTCTTGTAACAATATTTAAAATT
>NW_019421546.1:3977-4831 GCF_000390285.2 Anoplophora glabripennis
AAGGCAGAACTTGCGGAAAAACGGCCACATTTGCAGAAAAAGAAAATCCTGTTTCACCAAAACAACGCACCGTCTCACACCTCAGCGGTTGCCATGGCGAAAATCCACGAATTACGGTTTGAACTGCTTGACCATCCGCCTTACTCACCAGATCTAGCCCCAAGCGACTCCTTTTTGTTCCCTCATCTAAAAATTGCCCTCGGAGGACAGAGATTTTCGTCAAATGAAGAGGGAATCACTTTCGTGAACAATTATTTTGCAGAGAAAAACGTCGAGTACTATTTGGACGGGTTACAGAGATGGGAGCATCGCTGGGAGAAGTGTGTAGAGTTACAAGGAGACCATGTTGAAAATAAAAAAAAATCTGAAAAAATGTCTTGTATCTTTGTTAGGTCGAAAACTTTTCACACCACCCTCGTACACTAGCTGTTAGGCAATGGTTAAATTTAAATTTTCCTGGGAGATGAATAGGTCGAGGGAATGATGCACCCGCCACCGCGGTCACCGGACCTCACACCCATGGGTTATTTTTTATGGGGTCACTTAAATAATATTGTTTATTCCAACTCTATTGATAGTGTGGAAATGCTTCGTGAAAGAATTTTTGTAGGAGCTGAGTAAGTAAAGAACGACAGAGTTTTCAATAAAACTGAATTATTGTACGTTTTTTTTAATGATTCAGCACAAGAGATTTCGTTGGTAGCACGAAATTTTGAGCAAACTCTTTGTTCAATAACATCATTTATACATAGCAAAAAACCGCGGAACACACCTTACGTGGAGTAACAAAATTAACAGCTGTTTACAAATTACATGACAGATCGCGCCCAAACTTCCCGTCAAACTAGTGTACA
>NW_019421547.1:0-880 GCF_000390285.2 Anoplophora glabripennis
AATTAAATAAAATATTAATAATTTGATTTGCCACTTTAGTTGTTACGAAAATAACAAAAAAATAGAAGTACAAAATATACATAACAATAATGTTTAAACATTGCACATACCTATGTAGTTTGAAAGTATTACATAAACAAATTACAAAATCCAAAAAACATGCTATTTTAAAAATTCTTCAACTGAAACATTTAGAAAATAAAAACTTCTTTTAGATTAAATTTGAGCTAATTATGGGTTTTACATATTTTATGTATCATGGAAGTTTATTATACAGGGTGATTCACAACTTATCCAAAAAAATTTGGGAATAGATGCTGCATGAGAAATGGAGTCAATATTGCAAAAAAAATNAAAATAAAAACTTCTTTTAGATTAAATTTGAGCTAATTATGGGTTTTACATATTTTATGTATCATGGAAGTTTATTATACAGGGTGATTCACAACTTATCCAAAAAAATTTGGGAATAGATGCTGCATGAGAAATGGAGTCAATATTGCAAAAAAAATATATATAAATATAGTTTCTGAGAAAAAAATTATTGAAGTTACAGCACATTAAACCACTACATAGCTGGACAACTGTAGTCTCTAGCGTCATTCGCAGTACGCGTGGAGAGCCAGGTAACTCCTAATACTGAAATCTGTCGTTGCGGTAGTTTTTACCTGTTATCTGTGGTATTTACATCAGTTTTTTAGTAGTTAGTGTCAAAAATAGCTTGCGTGTATAGCAACTCAGAGTTGATGGATATCGTTTTAATTTATGGTGAAGCAAGACAACATTTGTATTATGGTGAAGTATTTGTGTTATGGTGAAGCAAGACATCATTTGTGTTAGTTCGTAGAAAGTGAGTAAGACGGACCCAAATGTGTTTACA
>NW_019421547.1:2187-4862 GCF_000390285.2 Anoplophora glabripennis
CGTTCGCAAAATGTTCACGAACAGCTCGCGTACATCTGGCAAACATATCGGGAGCAGTTACACTTTGACGGCTACAAAAAATAATTGCGTTGTATTGTTCAATAAGGAGTTCTGTCATCGTTCCGCGTTCTTCCGAGGTTATCCAGGGAACTGGCAAAGGTGTCTGTCTCGAAGCAGATAATGCAAGCGGATTTAAAAACTTTTGTTGCCTGTCCACTACGATTGTGATCAACTTAATTCTTTTGCTAATTCTTGCAAGCATCTACCATTTTTTTTGTTTTATTTTTATATTTAGTTAATTTAACATTCCACAAAACTTCTTTTTCCCGGTATTTTCTTATGAACAGGTTTTTCATGAAATGCTTTAGTCCCAACATAGCGAATTCGGCCTAATTAGAAAAATAACAAAAAATCAAGATTTTTACAGCTTGGGGCCACAAACAAAATTCAATCGATTTCAACCCAAACGGAACCACATCCAAATACTATAACAGGTAGTAATGGCAGAAAAATGACTTTTTACACATCCATCGCGCCAAACAACCACTGTTCACTTGTTTTAGGCTAAACGGATCCAACCCACCTTCCCCTACCCATATCCATCCATATTATAACAAGCAGTGATATCACAAAAATGACTCTTTACACATCCCTAGACCAGACAAGAAATATTCAGTTGATTTTGACTCAAACTTTCACTGTCCGAACTTCAGTTTCCTTTTGTCTAACGGAGTTTCAGCTTTGTTTTTACCAGCTAAAGCTTCTATTAGAGTTTGAACTTCCATGTCTGACCTTCAGTTTGAGTTTCTCTGTCCAAGCTTCAGTTTGAGTTTACTTGCTTAAACTTCAGTTTGATTTTGCTGTCGGTGCTTCAGTCTGGTTTTGGCGGTCTGAACTTCTATTTGAGATACATATTTCATGTGTGAGGCTCAGTTAGAGTTTCCCTATCCGAGATTCAGATTTAGATTGCCTGTCAGAGGTTCAGTTTGAGTTTTCCTGGCCATGGTTTCATTACACTCAATCGGTCCTTTATTCAAGTTGAGTTTGTCTGTCTGAGCCCTATTTTGTGTTTATTTGATCTTCAGTTTGAGTTTTCTGGCATTCCTGCCTGTCACAATAGTTGGACGTGATTAAAATTATGGAGATGGGTTTGGGAAAATGGGCGTTGGATTCGTTTGGTCTAAAATAGAATATTGTTTATCTTGCCCTAGAGATAGCTATGTCCTGTCCAAATTTGATTAGTGCAACTCTCTCGGTTTCGAAAATTCGATACCTATATATGTTCCCAACCACGAAAATTTTCTAATTCCAAATATTTTGAATTTTCACCACCAAGAACGGCGGTGACATATAATTTTTGATAGTAAGGTGATGTTTCGCATTATTGTATCTATGTCCTATCCGAATTTGGTTAGTGCAACTCTCTCGGTGTAGAAAATTCAGAACCTATATATGGTTTTCTACAAAAATTGAATAAATTTTTAATTATGTAAAGCCAAAATTAAAAAATATTTCGTATATGTTTCAAAAATAGTATTGTCTTGTCAATAGAAGTCGTTGATTACGTTTTTCTGGTGAAAAATTTAGAGTCAATGATTGACCGATTATTTTGATTATCTCATATCCTACTTTCTATTAAGGTAAAATTGAACCAACTTTCTTTTATTTCATAGAAATATTTTATTCTATTGTCTGAAACCGGAAATGTTACAAATAGCACAGTACCAGACTGACCATTTTTTCTTTGTTTCATTCACCATGAGGGAGGCTATTCCTAGAAATTGCCAAATGCCAACCTGCCTGGACTGGTCTGCTAAAGGTCATTTGTTTTCGGTCGGACTGGATACACGAATTAGTCAAAATATTCCCACAGAATCGAAAAAAAAGAAACTGGAATAATACGAGTATTAAACAAGAACTTTGGAGAGCATTTTTTTAGGTTTTTTTTTCATTATGAAGAAAATTTTCAAGCAACAAAATAGAAGTATTACCTTGCATTACGAATTATTTTAATGAAATAGAAGTCTTAACAATTAACAATAATCGTCTCTCTTAAAAGTTAACGCATGTTAACAGTTTCTTTTTTTAGAAAATATGAAATTTTTCATAACATATAATTAATTATATTGAACTGAGGCAGGTGTTAAAAAATATGTACAAAAGTATGTAACATGTCCTCAAATTAGCCTGCAACATTTCACCTGCGCATTCTACGAAGATTTCAAAAGTTAAAACCGCTTGTTAAAAATAATATTAAAATATAATAATTTATCAATATCGAGTTTCAGAGAAATAGTTGCACAAAAATATTCTTTTTTTGTAACTGGTGAACAAAAAACTAATTTAGTTACTTATGTTAATTAAACATTGTTTTAGTGCTTTTCATGAATATTATTTTTTACGTAGAAATTAGGTATTTCAGATTTTTGAAATATTGTTGGCTTTTTCGTTACGCTTTAATGGTTATAGGTAATACTGTAACTTATTTTATACAATATGTTTTCTCCAAATTGGTTATAGGTAATATACTCGTATATTCACAAAATTTTTGTAAAATAATAAGGTGACTTTTCATAATAACAGTGAGTGTCGGGAAACTATGAATATACAATCATGTGAACAAATCAAGTTTTAATACAAAAACATATGTAAAAAAATTTAAATTTATTGTTAAT
>NW_019421548.1:0-625 GCF_000390285.2 Anoplophora glabripennis
ACAGGGACTAGTAGGACAATTAATACTATCGTTTAGTTAGCAGTGATTTTCTCTCAAACGATTAGTTGTATAAAAAAAATGTAAAGAGCATTGCATTACTGATTAGATGGTGGGTAAATTTAATTTTTTTCACGGTAAATAGTTAATAAAATTTTAAAATATGTGTGCATCAGCCAATATCTCGGAAACGATGGGTCTGAGAGATTTCGACCAAATATAGCTTTCTTGCTTAAAATTGATAGGAGCACTATAGACGGCGCCCTCTACAGGCAGCGTCAAAACCAATGACATATTTAAATTTAGCATCCTAAAAAAAACCCGTAACCCATGTTTTTTGCCAACATTCAAATTTGTTTGGGAGTTATTCCCAAAAAATAAATAAATAAATAAATAAATAAATAAATAAATAATAAAGGATGTGTTTAGTAAATAATTGATTATGTCAAAAAACAAATAACTTACTTGTATTTTGTAAGGGGATACTAGAGATAATTACTTGAACAAGCTGTTGCTGTAGCCGGTGTAAGGACACAAACGCATATAAACTACTGAAGAACTAGCTGGAGACTAATTGCTTCTGCAAGTTATCGATGTAGACTGGCAAATGATAACTTTATTTCACTGT
>NW_019421548.1:3228-4896 GCF_000390285.2 Anoplophora glabripennis
ATTTCTTTGTTTATTGAATTATCGTACACTGTAAGTGTCGTTAGACCCTGTGAAATCCATCTAGTTATTTAAACTATTACCACCACTCGTTACAATAAAACATTTATTATTATTAACTATTACCATCACTTGGTCATACATAACTCAAGTTGTTGCGTCAGAATTATAACATGGTTACAATTTTAATTTTATTATGAGAAATTAATTCTTAAAAATGCATATGAACAACCAAATCGCCAACTACTGAATATTATTCTTTAAAAAATTTCAATAAATGTTCAAAAACATGTTCGTTTTGGCAAAGGTTGAAAATGAAGATCAGCGTAATATTATCGAAATTTATTATATCTGTAACTGCAACTGTGAAAGAGGATGTCAGATGAATATCCTGAAAAAAAAAATAAAAATGCTCGGAATTTGTTTGAGCACTCGAGAAGCCTAGAAATAAGTATGGACACGGGAATAAAACTCTAATGCGTGCTATTTTAATGCGTGGTGGTAAAAGTTTAAATAACTAGATCGATTTCACAAGGTCTAACGACACTTACAGTGTACGATAATTCAATAAACAAAGAAATCTAAATAAAAAAATTACATAAATTTGGAACGAATACACTGAAGACGAATTTTTCGAGACAAAACGTCTGAATCTGGTTCGGACTGAAGCAGTACAGTATTGGGGGCCATGAAGGCTTGCAAAAAATTTCTAGGGTCGTATTTAAAAAAATGAAGATGATGATGGTCCAGGAGAGACGAAAAGTTACATATACAAATTGATTATGCCATTCGATAGAGGACAAATAGTGGCCATGAGAAAGTGTTCTTCTTTTTTCAATATCACCTCAAACAAGGCTGAAATGAAACAAAAACGAATTTCCAAAATTTAGTTTTTTTTTCAAATATTTCGAAAACTAATCATGTTAGCCTTGATTTTTTAGAGGCATACTGTTGGTCCCCCGATTACGCAACTTTGACCCCATTTAAGCTACTTCGTACCACTCACCGTTTCCGAGATCCCTGTAGTGAGAAGCGAATTTGTAACAGCCTGTATATTCGTAGTCGTTTTCAGAAATTATAAAATACATATGCTAATGTTTTGTTGTATTCAACATGAAACAGAGTTCAGTATTCCACAAACCTGTAGATATAAAACTGGCCATCATTCTTGTTGTTTGGCCTTGGATTAAAAATAATCATAAAAAACATTAATTTAACTCTGCATTATAATTTAAAAAAACATGCACAATACTAACCCACTAAATGGCCTTGGTATATGTGGGAAGTGTCCACGTCGATCTGGCCTTGGGGCCCGTGCACCTCCAGCGAGTCACTGAACACACTCAGGTCCCTTTTCAGCCGTAATCGGAAATCACGGCTATGGGCACGAAACGATAAATGAACGAAATTGTCTCTAACAACTGATCTCTTCGCTCGGACGTGAGCCCTGTGAACGTCCGCCGTGTCGTAATTGAGGGGCTCATAGTGACTTATGTACTCGTTCAGTCGTTCTGCTGGAACAAAAAAAGAAAAAATCATCATTACAGGCTTTACAGACACTGATTGCTCTTCCATACATGGCATTTTCAGTTTAAACACACATACATACAGGACGTTTACAAATATATACAGGGTGTTTTGGTAGAATGCATTATTCATTTTTATTAATAT
>NW_019421549.1:0-4818 GCF_000390285.2 Anoplophora glabripennis
ATTGGTGGTCTGTCAGGGTACGTTGCATTAAATAATTGGCAAGCTTCTTGATGGGTTCGTAACTTATCGCCGAAACCAATCATCCTCAAAATATCAATTCTTTCTTTCTGCCATTTCGAATTAAACGATTTCATCAAAGAATGTTAAATCGGTACTGATTTTTAGTCTTCCATATTTCAGGTAATCTACTTTCAAGTAAATATTTCTTTGGATCTTTTTTTTTTTGAGGAATTTATCGGCAAACTCGAAGACAAAAAGTCGACCTTAATTTGCTACATACTATTTGGATTTTATGTGGTTGAACTTGGTTCTAAATTTTGCAGTTTAATCAGGATCCTGACAATATCTGATGAATAATTCCGCAAATAATAACACCAATTGCAACTTAAGTTATCTGAAATGCTTTCTGCCGAATAAATTTTTTTCTAAGGCATTTGATCCGTAAACAGCAAATTATTGCATTCAAGAACTTAAGGTGCATTTTTCTAAAAAAAATTGTTATGTAAGACATCGAAATTGTCACACCGTTGTTTAGATAATTATCACTGTCATCAATTTCGAATGAAAAAAATATGCATTGTCATTTAAAAAAAAATTATGTCATCGCTGTCGTAAATGGATTATCGAAAAAAACTTTTTTCCACATAACAAGGTGCCCTGGATCAAATAAAAATCGATGGGTCTCACCGTTCTTCGAAAAAAATTGTTTAATGAAAATATGAATTTTATGCAGAACTTTTTTACCACGCTGTATATGTACAGGGTGTCTCTAAAGAGTCTGTACAATGCTCCACCAGATATAGTACGGCTCAAAATAAGTCGATTTAACTAAACTTGCCGTAGTCCAAAAATTGATAATAACGGAGCTAGAGGGTGTCAACGTTGAAAAAATAAGTAACATATTTAATATCTTTCGACTACTTCGAGATAATTTCGTGAAATTTCGTATCCGGCGGTTTTTTGGGACGAGAAAACGTATTTATTGACCATTTTGTTGTATCTTCTAAGGGGCGTCACAAGCGACCATTAAGACGAATTTAAACTGCCAGAAACTTTTTTGTGCCACGGTATATTTCACTTTGGGCTGGAAAATCTCTGACTAAAATAGGTATACCTTGCTAATATCTCTAAAGCCAACCGTATTCAACAAAAAGGCATTTAAATTTGTAAATGCACAAAAAAAATTGTTTAAATGTTTTCAACTCCACTGCTAAAAGCTGGGGGGAAAGGCCAAAGTAAAATACAGCGTGGCACAAAAAAATTTTGGCAATTTAAATGCGTCCTAATGGTCGCTTGTGGCGCCCTCTAGAAGATACAACGAAATTGTCGATAAATTTTACGAAATTATCTCGAAGTAGTCGAAAGATATTAAAGGAAAGGTAACTTATTTTTTCAACTTTGACACCCTGTTATTATAAATTTTTGAACTAAGGCTAGTTTAGTTAAATCTATTTATTTTGAGTCGTACTATATCTAGTGGAGCGTTATACAGACCCTTTAGGACACCCTATATTTACCGTTCAATGTCTTACTTGAAAATGTAATTTAAAGAATTTAATTATTTGAATCCTTGAAGTGTAATTAACGTTTTAATTTGCATCGTTTAGCATTCAATAAACAAAAGGGGTACATTTATATAACAAAAACATAAACAGGATGAAAATATTTAACATGCCTCTAATTTCTTGCCTCATCAAAACAATCTACTGGGTAGCTTTTCATTAATACATAATTATTACACATTTTATTATTCCTGCTTCAGATAATATCAAAAACTGCAAGCAAATGGTCCAAGAGATATAGTGTCTACATAATCTTTTGTTGGTTTATGATGCATGATATTTCTATTTTTTAATATGCCATTACTTCAACATGAGATAGAGTGATCATAAATGAACAAAAATGTTATATATTAATATTGGAGAGTTTCATCACAACGTGACAACAGCGCTTATACATACCACGTGTGCACGTGGCAGACGTCCTACGGGAAAAATGTAAATAACTATTATTGCGAAACATTTAGTAAATTTCAAGACAATTGTTTTCCAGAAGATAGTGCTGTGCTTAAATTTTAGTTCGAATTTTAGTAATTATGAATCTCTTAACACAGGAACTTAACTTTTAATCAAATTATGGATTTGAAAAATATGTAATTACCAAAAAGCAAAATTCAGTAATTTTTAAACGCACAAGTACAAAACAAATTACAACATATGCTCAAAATGTCCACCACCATTTTCAATGCACGCGCACCTCAAGAAAAGGAAATAGTGGTACGTAAATAACACTCAGACACGGTCCAATTCCAGATACTAACTGAATTGCGTATTACTGGACAGCTTAGTACCTCGTGTTATCCGCCGCGCCGTTGTCACATTGCTCAATATGAATTTTAAATTTATTACAACGCTAATTACTTTTTAGAATTAAGCATAAAGAAGTTCAAAAAAGTGATAAACATTGTATTTTATGGTATTCTATGCACGCAGTTATTCCTTAATTAATTGTACATCAAGTTGGAAATTTTGATCACTTTTTTCTCGTTTTTTTGTTTATTTTAATGTATTTTTATCGTCTGTTAAAATTAAGGCAGTCAAACTTTTAACACCCTGTATTTCACATTTAAAAATAATTTTTCTGATTTCCTGATGTCAGAACTTCTATTTTACTTTTCAGATGAAGTCTCATTTGTAATACTCAAATTCGCTGATTATACTATCGCTTCGAAGTGTCATTTTTTTGACATTTTTGTCAGCGAATTGAGTTAAAGCAAAGGGATCAATAGTGTCAGAGTGAATTGATTGAAGCAAAGGTATCAATAATGTCAGGGTCAAATGTATACGGTAGAAAAAAAAACGACAACATTTTCGTTTTAGTTGGAATTCCCTACGTGATAGGAAATTAAACTTCGGCCATTACCATCTACTATATTCTTATTCAACTTTACAAAAATGATCCAAACTGTATTAGCTTGTAAAATGGTTAACTATGTTGTTCTTTAATACAAAAGTAGTTAAGAAGCTTAGATCCTTACTTCAAATGTGTCATAAAATCATTATTCTCATTATATAGCAGGTTATGAAATAATTTTTTGAAGTTTACAAGTTGTTGGAGTTAATTGGAAATTAAATTGCAGCAGATTAACTGTAGGGGCCGCAATTTTCAACGTCATTTTATTAAACTATTCGATAAATCTTTCGTATCTGTAAATAGGCTATAGTTTTATCTTAAAAGGGCAGAACAAACTTTCTAAATTTTAAATTGTATAAAAAGGAAGACTTGTAAGTAACAACAGATAAAACACGTGCAGATATTAAAAGAACAAGGTCTTACCTATTAGTCTTTCGTCAATTTACAAAATTTAAAATATGTTGTATTTATCGAATTACTATTCACATATATTTTCTCTCGTCAAGGGGTTATTAGATTGATGGTTAATTTTATAGTCATTCGTCATTTTACAAAATTTAAAATATATTGTATTTACCGAATTACTATACACATATATTTTCTCTCTTCAAGAGGTTATTAGATTGATGCTTAATTTTATAGTTTTGATAACCCAAAAAGGCTTAGCTGTGATTTTTATAACATTTTATACAGTAGATGAAATACTTTCTATTTTTCTTTCTTTAAGATATTGTTATTTAATTGTGGCATAGTTCCAGTTTTCTCTTTATTTATATCATAGGTGTTTTGCCACCTATAAAAAAAGAATAATAATGAAATAAACCTTTGCGTCAAAAGATTCAGTCAAGATATATTTTTTATGAAAATAAGTTTGCCTAGAGAACCAAATTTTAATTTTATTACTTCGTATTTTCTTTTGATGTATAATGAAAGTTAGGGGTTGTTAAAAAAATTAGTAGCAGGTGCAACTCAATTTTTTAACGCGAATATAATTACTACATGTAAAGAGCTTGCTTCCCCGGCTGCATTTTATCAAACGAATCTTCAAAGTCGTGAAATGAAATTCTATAATTGAATATTGCAAATATACATGTTCCTTAAAGTTTCGGACTTTCCAAAAGTTTCGAAATTAATTCTGGCGAGGTTAGCATTTCTAATTTAGATTCGGAGTAATCTAAAGTACACCAAAAAGGAGGATTTTCAGTTAGAAACCGTACTGGAAAATCAATATCTTCTCGTCTTCTGTAATGAGTTTATTAACCTGAATGTTTCCCACTCATCTAAAATGAATGCGTAAAAATAAAAAGTATCCCTATAAAAAATAAGGACAATTTAATAGCGTTCCTTGAAATCTTTTAACTTCGATTTTTATGGTTCGTAATTTTGAAGAAAAATATTTATTAAGCTATTTTAGAACGATGTAGATAAATGTGCTGTTTGCATGTCCCAAAATTGTGCATTTGAAGGTAAATTATCTACTGCTGCTCCAGAAATATTTTGATAGCGCTGAGAATTTCGATAAAAAAAAATTTATAGTTTTTGCTGTGCAAAATTTTGAAAATTTGCAATTTTTTGCAAAATTATTATGCAAAATCTATCGACCCGATTTTGATGAAATTTGGTGTGATGATTCTACATAACATGAAGTTTTCTTAAGCCAAGTATGTAGGTCCTATACCCAATTTAAAGACCCTAAAAAAATTTCCTAAAAAGTACCTAATGTTTTTTAACCCCATTTTTGTCGAATTTTTCGATTTTTACATTAATAATCATGATTCATTCGATTTGTAACTAGTCATATTTTGTAAAAAATTTAATTGCAAACATTTTTTCCTCTTCCATTTTCGCCTAAAATCAACTCTTGAAAAGATACATAATTAAATAGGAAGAAAAATATGACATTTT
>NW_019421550.1:0-4824 GCF_000390285.2 Anoplophora glabripennis
CAAAACCAGTCTCTGGATCCGGGCCTGCACTTCCCTGCAAAATGAGCCTTTGTGCGATTAAAAATCTTAAAAAGTAATAAAATTATCGTCAAAAAAATAAACACGTGTATAGTTGATAATTTTAAGAAAATTTAGGTCAAACAAAAATTTTGAAGCATTTATATCTTTATTGTATATATATACGTATTTAGTATGTGTATATTCGAATAAACCAGTACTATATTATAATACACACTATACTACACTACTACTACACTCTACACTCTACACTACACACTACACTAGTTTTCGAAATATTTGAAAAAAAAACGAAATTTTGGAAATCCGTTTTTGTTTCATTTAAGCTTTGTTCGAGGTGATTTGAAAAAAGAAGAACACTTTCTCATGGCTACTTTTTGCCCTCTATCGAATGGTATAATCAATTTTTATATGTAACGTTTCGTCTCTCCAGGACAATCATCAACTTAATTTTTTTAAATACGACCCTGGAAATTTTATAACATTTTTTGCAAGCTTTCATGACCCCCAATGCTGTACTGCCTCAGCCCGAACCAGATTCAGACGTTTTGTCTCGAAAAATTCAACTTCAGTGTATTCGTTCCAAATTTATCTAATTTTTTAATTTAGATTTCTTTGTTTATTGAATTATCGTACACTCTAAGTGTCGTTATACCCTGTGAAATCTATCTAATTATTTAAAGTATTAATAAGGGCTGAAAAGTTGCAATCAATTCAAAATTATTTTATAAGAAGGGAATAAATGTTTATTTAATACGAATGCACATTTCAAGAAATCAATTTTAATTTGATAAAAATGCGACTAAAAATTTTTTTTCATCCAAAGGAGTGGTTTTTAAAGGTTTTTCCGGGTTGAAAATTTGGGATACATTAAGTTTCATGTTAGATAGCACATGAAATTACTCATACTGCATAAATAAAAATGATTTGGTACATAAAACGCTTAAATTTGAATTTTTTCTTTATTTTCCAATAAGGGGTGGGTTTCACCCCTTAAGAACAAAAATCACACCTAGCGCATATATAAGTTTTGAAGTGGGGGGTAACATGAGACTAATTCTAAATTTTGAGAGCTATAGTAACTGGGCTAATTTTTGTAGATTCCAGACTAATTTCCACTTTTGCGCCATTAGAAATTGTCGTCCCTCTATTGGTATTTGGTAACGTGGAAGTGCTTGTAGCTTTGTTGGTTTACACTTTTTATTTATCTTCAATTCGATTTCAACTTGTACGTTAGAGAAATCTGCCAGAAAAATATCAGATTTTTCTCTCTTACAAGTCGGAATTATATTTTCCCAACTTGTAACTTAAAAATTTCTCTTTGTAAGTTAGCAAAAGAAAAAGACAACTATGACTCAAATTTATTTATTTTTTCCTTTCTCTATGTTTATAAATACAGTCTAATATCGATGGCAATCGTGGCGGCACAGAACGCATACATTCGTCCTAAACTGAACAACGAAAGCACCTTCGAGATAGAAAACTGCAGGCACCTTCTTATGGAACACATGATTGTCCAGTTCCAGCAGAACAGCTTCTACTCCGGTGGTAAGCATAGCCGCATGAAGATCATCACGGGCCCAAATGGCAGCGGGAAGACCATGTACCTTAAGCAGATCGCCTTGATTGTTTTTTTGGCCCATGTCGGGTCGTACTTGCCGGCTAAAAACGCTAACATCGGCCTCGTGCACAGTATTCACTCTAGGATGCAGGCCACTGAGTCTGCCGCTGTTAGATTATCAGCGTTTATGATCGACGTTAGCCAGGTGAAGGAATTAATGGAAATAGTCATCCTTAATCAACAGCACTGTTTCTAGTGCAACCAAATTACACTTGGAAAAAAAATTGTTACCTGGACTTTTATAAGTGGAAATGGTAAAAGGGCTTATAATAAACGAAAAAAAATAAATGCGTGAGGAGGGATGGTTGAGGGTTGATTTGGGGGGTTGAAAAGTTATGAAAAATTGTATCATTGGGATTTCTGGCGAAAGTTGACGTCAAACAAAAAAGTACCTAATACAGGAGTTGTAGATGATGCAAAAATCTACAACTTTTGTAGAGGTCACTTTTTAAGATAATATCAAAATTTCCGAGAAAATTCGAAAAACTGTTTTNTTCAGCAATACAAAGTATTAACAGCAGAGTCTACTGTTGACGCGAAATCCGAAAACCCGAAATTTTGCAAAATTGTTTAATTTTTTTTCTGGCTATTTGAAAACGAATTTTAAATAAATTGCATATTTACATTGCCACTTTTTTCACTCTATCCAATGGCGTCAATATTTTTACAATCCGATGTTTCGTATTCGACGGGCCATCATCAGATTAATTTTTTTAAATATATCGCTGCTATTTTTATGACAAAATCTAGTCATTTTTAATTCTGTATTAGATGATATTACTACTGTAATCGCTTAAAAAGGTTTTCAGCTATCATTAAAATTTTTTCCTGAGTACGGCTCTGAACGCTTTCAAATTACCTGTATCTATTGGAGGAGAGAGAGAGAGAGAGAGAGAGGAGATAATAAAAGTCAATACAGCACAAAATATCCAACAATTTTTTTAATCCATAATTTAAAATGTACCTAATAAAAAAATAATACGAATTTATGAAATATTTTATTAGTTCTAATTAGTATTGCTAACAGTAGTAAAAAATTGTTGGATATTTTGTGCGGTATTGACTTTTATACTGTTATGAGTTCATCCAATAGATATTTTGAAAGCATCCAGGAAAAATTTTAACTTATAGCTAAAACAAGCTAAAAACTTTTTACTTTACTTTACAATAGTAGTTAGAAGTTTACTTTTACTTTACAATAGTAGTATCCTCTAATTCAAAATTAAAAATGACTAGATTTTGTCGTAAAAATAGCAGCGACTATTTAAAAAAATTAACCCCACGATGGCCCCTCGAAGACGAAACGTCGGATTGCAAAAATGTTGCGCCATTGTATAGAGCGAAAAAAGTGGCATTGTAAATACGTAATTTATTTTAAAATTCATTCTCAAATAAAGCCAGAAAAAATTAAACAATTTCGGGTTTTTCTGGAATTTTAAAACTTTCTAAACAGCATATTGTTAGGTATAAAAAAACACAACTTTTTTCTAGTCTGAGCCACCCCGTATCTTTTACCGTTTCCAGATCCTAATGCTATCCCATCCTTATCTTGGACACACTGTATATTTATGAATTCATCAAACTTTAAAAAAAAAGTACACTAATCGATCCTACGGAAAAAAAATTATTATTTATTTTATTTATTCACTATTCGACTTATGTTTATAGCAATACTGTATAAAAATAGTTTTGGGTCAAACAATGAGAGTTTTTTTTTAATTTTTTTCCGTAGAATTGAATGGTGTGAATCAGTTTTTGAATGTTTTTTAATTTAAACAAATTATCAACAATAACTGAAAAATTTATTGTTGCAAGTCATTTTTTACTTTTTTGCATTTTTGAGCATGTTTTCGAGCTGCGATTACAAATTTTTTTATTTCACCAAAAAGTATACGTCAAAACGAAAAAAATTATTACCAGTAGAATTCTGTACGATGATTTTTCTAAGTAGAATTTTTCTTTGAAAAAAAGTGTTTCAGGCCGAAAAAAATTAATGTCTCAGAAACTTCTTGATTTTTTTATCTAAAAAAATTTGAGGTTATTTAAGATAGAGAAACGTACCTATACTTTCACCAAGATTTGTCAAAATTAAATTATTTTTGCGGAAATGAGAAATAAAAAACAAAAAATCAGAAAAAAACCTGTTTTTCGCATTTTTCTCGGAAATTTTGAAATTATCTTAAAAAGTGACCTCTACAAAAATTGTAGATTTTTGCATGATCTACAACTTTTATATTGGATAATTTTTTGTTTGACATCAACTTTTGGCAGAATTCCCAATGGTACAATTTTTCATAACTTTTCAACCCCCCAAATCCACCCTCCGCCGCCCCTGCTCACGCATTTATTTTTTTTTCGTTTATCATAAGCCTCTTTATCATTTCCACGTATGAAAGTCCAGGTAAAAATTTTCTTTTTTTTTTTTCCCTCTAAATGAGTTATTTTGATCGGTCTATTCTGTAAAAATAGGACTTTAATAATGTTTCTTTAGATAACCCAAGCTTTGAATACAGCAAGGTCTTCGTCTCTCATTTTGATGGACGAATTCGGCAGGGGAACCGCGGAAGAGGAGGGTATTTCTCTTCTCGTGGGGGCGATGAAAAAATTTCTGGAAAGGAAAGAGGCTTGTCCCCATGTGGTGGTGTCGACTCATTTTCAGCAAATCGTTAGCCATATGCCTGAGACGAGTTTAGTGCAGTATCTGAAGATGGACCACGCCAAGGAAGAGAAGAATTTGTGCTTTTTGTACAAAGTAACGGAAGGTAAGTTGGAGGAAAATATACAGGGTGTGCCATTTAACACTTCCGCTGCCGATATCTCTGAAATGAGGAAGTTTATTTTAGTTCCGGAACTGGGGTTGTTAGGTCCCTCGAATAGCTTCAAATTGTAGTTAAAACTGTTAGTTCTAATCTTTCTGTATAGATGGCGTGGTGTTACTAAAATATTTTTTGTAGTAGAAGTAAATATTGGGAAAAACTTTATATTACAAGAATTACTAAAAATTTAACAAGCTTTTAGATGGACTGCATTTCCACATTCTAGGGATCAAAAATTTTTTTAGTATCGCCATGCCATCTATACAGACAGATTTGAACTAACAGGTCTAACTGTAATTTGAAGCTATTTGAGGGACATAATGACCCCAATTTTCGGAACTAAAATAAAATTCTTCGTTTCGGAGATAT
>NW_019421551.1:0-1953 GCF_000390285.2 Anoplophora glabripennis
ATCCAAAAACTAGCACAAGAAGAATTAGTTCTGCCATTAATATTCCTCATTGGAACATATGGAGAACATTGAAAGGGGAACGTTATTATCCATACCACATCCAGCAGGTACAGCGTCTTGAACCAGGTGATAATATCCACCGGTTGGCTTGTATGTATGTATGTATGTATGTCGGAGGGTGGTGGAAAGTACATTTAGACACCTATTATTTTCTTTGTGTTTCATTGTTATTTGTTTTCCGTGTTTTATTAAATAGTCTTTGTTCTTACTTTATTTTTATTTTTTTATTTTTTAGAAATCTTATTTCCTAAATGAAATAAACTATTTTTATCATGTATCTTTTACTTACTCATGTCATGTGTTTCTTACTTACTCGTAATTTCATTTTAAAAGCCTTGTTACCGTACATTGAATAGCGTATTTAAGTAATCATCAAAGTGTAACAAGAAAAAGAGACATGTCGCTGAGATTACTTTTTATGTTCTTTTCGATAATCGTATGGGAATACCAAAAAAATACATACGAGGCGATGTTTTCTAGTTACAAGAAAATTAAAAATTTTGCAGTCCGGACCTGGAATACATATTATTTAAAGAAAAGGAGGTTTAAAATATACATGCTTATTTATAACATCTTCCCTCAATTAAGCATTCGCTAATTTTAGTTGCAAAACCATTTTTATCATGTGTCCTTTACGTAATTTAGTTTTAGAAGTCGTAGTCTCGTATATTAAATTATTTAAATAATCACGAAAGTGTAACAAAAAAAAAGGAAACACGTCTTTAAGATCATTTTTTTATGCTCTTTCCGAATATCGTATCGGAATTTCAAAAAAAGACATACAGAGTGTTGTTTTCTAGACTTGCACAAAAAATTAACAATTTTTGCAGTCCGGACCTGGATTTTTTTGGCTGTTATATATTCATACATGAAGCATCGTGAGTGCATTAACCCTACCAAATATGAACCCATTATTCCATTCCCTACCAAAGTTATGACATAAAGCAGTTTTGACCAAAAATCATAAATCACCCTGTATCACAATAAAGAATGGCCAAGGATCTATTTCTATAGTTACCTTAGATATCCTCTATCTCCCATTAAGCTAGGTCCCTCTCGTGATGCAACACCCTGTATATAAAGCCATATAACTTTTATTTATTATTGATAAATTAATTTAACATACGTCTTTATTAAATAAAAATGAATTACATACTCAAAAATAAGTAATAAAACAATATTGTCATAAATTCAGTAAAAACCGAAAAAAAGGCAAAGTTGAACGATCATAAGTCAGTCTATTTTCATCGAAAAACTTTTATAACCCATCATTTTGTAGGAAATTTTATATACTTTTCTTTCTATGAAGCAATGCCTATACCTATCTCTGCTCAGAAAAGTTATTTGCATAAAATTAAAAAAACAAGAAAATAGAATTTTTTGCATTTTTTGTTAAATTCTTTTTAATATATTTTGCAGTAAATAAATTTTTTTCGATAGAAAATCTCATTATCTACAAAAATTTTTCCTATGCATTACCCTCAAATTTTGTTTCGTTTTCGAGATATACTCAAAAAACCTTAAGGGTTGCATTTTCACCCCTATCTCCAATTTCCACCCTCTAATTTAATAGCACTCCGCGGTTTTTTCTTTCTGAATAACCGTTTGAACAATTCAAGCAATAAAAACCCATAAACGTTGTAGTTCCTTAGTACCTTGCTTTTTAAGACATAATAAATAGCCTATTAACTTAGTTATGTTTAATGTTTTGCGACATTTCCATATATTGCCCGATATTATTTGTAGCATTGTTCATTAAATTTTTAGTTTTATTGTGTATTTTTGCCACTCTAAAGATTAAAAAAAATCATAAATAAAGAGGTAAATAACGTTTCATGTTTTCTTAAATTATTGCTGAAATTATTTATTTGTGGTATAGTTTTCATTTCTTTT
>NW_019421551.1:3563-4861 GCF_000390285.2 Anoplophora glabripennis
TTTTTTTTTGTAATTTTAGGAGGGGCGTAACTTTTCAGGGGAGGGTTTTTTCAAAAAATTTTATACCAAAGACCCCTATTAATTATCATCGGAGAATCGCCCCTTGAATTTTTTCGGTGTTATTTAGATACACCCTGTATATACAGGGTGTCCCCAGTTCGGGTTGCCTATACCCGAAATGGACACAAAATTTCAATTGTCAAAAAAAATCATTCTTCATAAAAATTTTTGCTTGTCCAGAAATCCTTGGCAAGATAGTCATTTGTTCAATTTAATGTACAGGGTGTTCAAAAATTTGGAAAAGGCAAAAACAGTGAAGAGTAAAGTAGCTTAAATCTTAACGCTACGTGAAAAAGTAATGGAGAAAAGTTGCTTGGAATTAAATTTTATGTTCAAATATGTAAGCATGGCCTTCTAGTTAATACTCGACATTATGGGATATTCTAGGACCCTACTTATTTTTTAATACTTTCGGAGAAGCCATTCTATTTAAAAAATATTGCTTTATTGAAAAACAGTTACACATGTTTGCATATTAATAATTTATTTTTTATACAGGTGGATCAAAAACCTCAAAAACATTAATCCAACATTTATTTTGAGAACACAGCAGAATCAGTATGTACGCGCCATTACAAAACCCGAGACTGTCATTAAGGAAGATATCTAAACAAATCGATGTTAGCAAGACACATATTCAAAGGATGTTGGTAGAAAATAAGTTTAAGGCTTACAAACCAAAAGTAATTCACACTCTAGTTGGTGATAATGCACATCGTTTGGAGTTCTGTTTAGAGATAGGAGAAAGGATTGTGGTAGATAGACATTTTCACAAAAATATAATTTTTTCCGATGAAACCACTTTTTCTACCAATGGAGTGGTATCGTCGGAAAATTGTCGTTTTTGGTCGCAAGAAAATCCTTCCTTTATAGTTACTTCAAGAAGTCAAAGGTTCAAAAAGTATATGTTTGGTGCGCGATTATTTTCAACCGAATAATTGGGCCATACTTTTTTAAAGCAAATTTAAAATTAATATACGTACCTGGAGGTGTTAAACACGTTTTTCTGGCCAGAATTAGAAGAAGAACATTTGGAATATTGACAAAAAGCGTATTTCCAACAAGACGGATGTCCCGCTTACTCAACAATTCTAGTCCGCAATTGGCTTAACAGAGAATTTCGAGAGAAGTAGATAGGAAGATATAGTCCTATTTGTTGGCCAGCAAAGTCCCCTGTAATGAACCTTTTCTTATTTTCGGGATTTCATTTATATTTTAGTAATGAACTTATTTTATTT
>NW_019421552.1:0-1659 GCF_000390285.2 Anoplophora glabripennis
GTCGGCACCTCTGCCAGCCCGGCTGCCGTGTACCGGCTTTAAATATTTGTACGCAACTATGTCGAATGTTTGTTCGCTAGAAGTAGATATAGCATTCGTTATATCACTTCTTGAATCCAGACCTGTCCAGTGGGACAAAACTGTAGCCTTTTCATATTTTTTGGATATTTTTCATATTTTTTGTTTTTTTTTTTTATTGCGACGACATCGGCAATAGCCAAGCCACATAATTGCAATGCGTCTACGATTCATCTCTCGTCATGATAAAAATGCAACTGAGACTAATATCGGCCAAACCGGTTTGAAAATTAATTTACGTGTGAAAGAGCCAGCCGGATCCGGATAGCCGGGTCCGGTTAGCCGGTCCGGCTAGTGTGCAACGAGGCTTAGACCATACACACGCACAATTTTAACTGCGCAATTTGCACCGATACAGTTAAATCTAATCATATTTCGAACTGATTTCAGTTCAACTGTACAGAGCTGAAACTACAGTTTTTGTCATACACACGCTCCATTGTAACTGTACAGAACAAACTGAATAGTCTAATAGTATAGTTTTAACTGAGCGTGTGTAGCTTACATAACACGACGCGTGTACGAAATCGCTGGCGGACATAGCCCTTCTAGCAGTAAGAATCTGAATTCAGTCCCTAGATAAATGATACTATAGATAGGAAACTTGAACAGATTTCGTGGTCATTAACAGCGCTAACTGTTGACACTTTCTCCAACTTCTATTGCTTTCCTTTTCTAGGAATTATCGGTAATACAGTGAGTTAAATTACCTGTAGCCGGTAAAAGATGCAAGCGCCATCTAGTTGTACGTTCTACAACTATATACCTATCTACTCAATATTTGTTTTAGGTATTCTGCCGCCGCTAAATTTAAAATTACATAACAAATCTCACCCTACACAGATCACTCAGAAATTGATTTTGTAATATAATTTTCACGTAGATAATTTTTTTTTGTCACCATGAGAAAATAAGTACATTTGATAAAAAGCATTAAAATCACTCAAGCATTAAAGACACTTTTAAATGCTCTAATAGTCTTCCTACTTAAAATAAGAAATAATTTTGATACTGTAATTTTTTAAAATGTTTGTTAAAAAAATTTCAAATTTCAGTACATATTTTGAAAAAAAAAAGAGTGAAAATGATTATAGAGTTTCAGTGCTTTCTATATTGTATTAGCTTTCACGGTGAATAAAAAAATATTACAAGTAAATAATTTTACTTTACTAAACCAATCTTTGATTAATTCTTGTAAGATTTATTATGCAACTTTAAATTTTTCGTTGTGTTGATATAAAAAAAACTACCTACCTCTGATCACATTTTTTATTAAAAAAAAAACAAAAAAACAAAACATTTTATTATTAATAAAAAAATGTGATTATATGTTGATCAGACATTATTATGTTATATAAATAAATGTGAATGAAATACCTAATAAAACACACTAAAAACACAAATAAAACACACACCAACACTCGCCAAACCTAACCAACAATAAACAATAAACATGAACAAGAATGACATGAAATGATTCATAATTGCAATTGTCAAAATTTATTCTACAAAATCTTTGTGGCGACATCTATAGACTCTTTCCCCAACTTGTATATCCATCTCAAGTCACGTGGTTCCCAG
>NW_019421552.1:3135-4852 GCF_000390285.2 Anoplophora glabripennis
ACTAGCGGCCCGTCCCGGCTTCGCACGGGTGGACATTTATTTTAAACATTTTGGGATATAAAAAATATAGCCTATGTTACTCAGGGATAATGTAATATTCTAATGGTGAAAGAATTATCGAAATCCGTCCAGTAGTTTTTGAGTTTATTCGTAACAAACATACATACATACAAAAATACAAATCTTTCCTCTTTATAATATTAGTATAGATATAGATAACCTTCAATAAATGTAATATTTATTAAGTGTGACTTTTATTCCTGTGTGAAGTCTAACTCTCTCAAGACCCCTGGACATTCCGTATCTTCACTGTAGCTGCCTGAGTAGTGGAGTTTCTGCACTGTAAACATAAAATAGGGCAGGTAACATAAGCCGCGCGCCGCTGAGGCATCATAGACGTATTTTATTTGTTTCCTCAAGAACAACTAAAAACTCCCCTAGCCTTTAAATTAGCCAAACTTAAATAATAGTGTTAAGTTGTCGTAAAATTCATCGAAGAATCTTTACTGTTTATTTTTTATCCCCGCAAATTACAAGTAATTCCTAAAAAGTCTCTAAATTAGCACATCTTCTACAAGTACAACGTGCTAAAGAAAGTTTTTTTTATTTTCTGCAAATAATAGTTGAAGTAGGTGGCTTGGGATCGATTTTGAAATTTTGTTTTTTATATTTGTCGTCTTTTTGTAAGTCAATTTTTATTTGTACATGTCTGATTTTTGTGAAGCTTTTTATTTAATTTTATGCATTGAATCCAGTAGCCTAAGTGATATTCTCTTTTATTCCTATAACTTCCTGTTTTCGATGTAAATCCAAATTTATATATTTTTTGGAATTTTGTCGGTTTTGAAAATCTACAAAATATATTTCTTTAAACGATGTATGCAATTTACACAAAATGTTTGTTTACGATATTGCTATAGTGGTTTGGTCTTCAAGTGAGAAGAAAAACTCTAAGTAGCATGGAAAACTTTATTCTACTAATTTCGCTGGTAACACGAGACACAACCGAGCAGGAACTAGGCTTCAAGACCTCTGGTTCGTGCCTCGAAATGTTTTCAGTTTTATCCTTGTCCCCAGGTACCTACTTTTATTACCCTATCCTAATTAACACTTATCCGGGTCATTGTCGGTTTGTGCTTATGTACAATATATAAACAACAACTAATTTATGTTTACATCCTACTTATTCTAATCTCATTTGTTAAATACATTTATTTGGGATAATCTCGGATAATTCAAAGTATAATTTATATGGCTCGTAAATTCCCAGAAAGCAAAATATATTTATTGGGATAAGTACTAAATGTAATTGTAGCATACCGCTACATTGCATATCATATTTATATAAAAATTACACGAAATAAATAAACGTACCTACCTACCAAAAAATANTAAATACATTTATTTGGGATAATCTCGGATAATTCAAAGTATAATTTATATGGCTCGTAAATTCCCAGAAAGCAAAATATATTTATTGGGATAGGAACTAAATGTAATTGTAGCATACCGCTACATTGCATATCATATTTATATAAAAATTACACGAAATAAATAAACGTACCTACCTACCAAAAAATAATGGAAATTTACGTTATGAAAAAAAAAAACTTAAGGGCCCCATATTCTTTAAATAGTATTTTCCGCAAAGACAAATAATTTCAAACATTTAATAACTGAATAATCTAAAGCTTATCAAATAATAGGAATGTTATGT
>NW_019421553.1:0-4821 GCF_000390285.2 Anoplophora glabripennis
ACTGTAGGTTATGTCAATCTATTCGTCCGATCAGTTAACCAATTATTTTAATCCAGACTTAAAATGTTGTCTCTAAAACAGATCTGTGTAGATACAACTACGGCAGCTTAGTAGTTTATGCCTTTAGTACAATGAGATGTAAATTAAAATTTAAAGAAAATATAAACCAAATCCGAGTAAAAAATTATTCAATAATAGTTAACTTTAGAGAAAAAGTAAACTTGGTTTTACATACTCAGAATAAAGTCAAAAGTCGCTCACTTTATAGTTAGCAAAAACCCGGCTTTGATTCACTCACTTCAATTGCAATAATTTCACTTATAAAATTTTAGTTGGACTCATACCAATTGAGTGAATATTTCACTCAATCTGGTGTGGACAGAAATTTATTATTGAAATTGATTATTGAGTAAAATTGAATGAATTTGAGTGATTTTTTTTACAGTGTCGGTTGATTTCTTATAAACACTTGTTTCTTTTTTAAATTGTATCCTTTTTGTAATGTATTATGATTTTCAAAATTCAGGAAATTGTATTTATAGCATAGTTTGTAAAAGCAATAAACATTAGGACTTGTGATCAAACGGTCATGTAATTCAATGGCATTCAGCTAAAATCGTGAAGAATTAAAATAAAAACAACTTTTTCAAGGCGTTCAAAATGGACGTCCCTATTTCTGGATCCGCGGGCCGCTACTGAAATCAGGACTAATCTCACATCTCCATCGGGCCGTTTTCGGCAGCGTCTGCCTCATTTAAAAAACATGACGCAGCCCGAGGACCGTTACAGGGAGAAGTCGCAAATTAGGCCCCGCATCTTTTAATAAATTCAGATATTCGGCCAGATTATTCCGGCCGTCACTCTCTCCTCATCCATCCTCGCGTATCCGGGTCGCCGCGCCAGGAAATAAAGTATCAGCTCTTTATTAAAATTACGACAAAGGAATCTCATATATAAATTTTACAGATCTCCCGACGCGGAATCTTTTAGAAATATGAGATTAATGAAGGGACGTGAATTATTGCGGGACGTGGAAAAGGTTCCGCGGCAGAGTCATTTAGGGTTTCACGCTTTGTGAGCGACGGACGGACCGGGGAGGGCGGGGGGTAAAATGCGAAACAGGACTTTAATGAACGCCAATAAAAAAGGTGACAGTAAATTATAATCCTGGAAAAGTTATCCATTAAAAAGGGCCTATTTATATTTTTATAATGTATTTTTATTATGGGGTGTATTAAAACTCTTTAAAAATGGCGGAAGATAAATGGTAAATAATTAGGTAGGCTTTAAGCGCGCTTTATTTTAGAGTTTGCAGGTTTCTACTTATATTTTTAGTTCATTTATAATGAACGGAAACATGCTATTCGTTCATATTCGCGACCAAAGCGTTGAGTACGGGAGATGCTTTTCGAAACGTCGATCTTTAAATTTATTTCAAGTAGTAGTATCTAACTAACTTAATAAATAAGTTGAGTTTTATCACAGATATTTTATTTTAGGGGAATCAGTTATTGATTAACGCGCATTCGACTGCCTAAACTTTGGTTTTATTGAAAATAAATTGTTTAGTTTGGGTTTTAGAGGTATATTCTTAGAATGGCTGACCTTTTTAAAAGATAGGTCACTGTTAGTAAAAGTTAAAAATGTGACATCGGATTGTCTAAAAACAAGCTCTGGGTCCACTTTAATATTCTTATTATTTATCAATGATTTGCCCAAATNGTCACTGTTAGTAAAAGTTAAAAATGTGACATCGGATTGTCTAAAAACAAGCTCTGGGTCCACTTTAATATTCTTATTATTTATCAATGATTTGCTCAAATATATACAAACTGAGATGTTGACAATATTTGCTGATGAAAAGTCTTTGTTGGTCTCAGGACATACCGTCGAGGAGCTGGTTTTATCTTCGGAGATTATATTCAAACGTTGTATAAATTGGTGTAGCACTAATGGCCTGATACTTAATATTGAGAAAACAAATTGCATATACTTTCAGAATCATGGAATAAATAAAGAATTAAACCTAACTTTTAATAATTCAAACATGAAGTCAACTGATTACACAAAGTTTCTTGGGATTATTGTAGATAGGAATATTACGTGGTCAGCCCATATCGATTTGTTAAGTAAAAAACTCAATAAATCATATGCTATCTCTCGCATCAGAGATTCTTTACCAATTTCTGCATGTAATTAATGTGTACTATAGCCTTGTGTATTATTACCTAAGTTATGGTGTGGTGTTTTTTGGTAATGCTTTGCAGGGTCAAAGAATATATGTTGTTCAAAAACGAATTATACGTAAACATGTTCAGGGGTCCCTATTTACTTAATTATAGAATTTTTACTTTTCCCTGTATATTTATATACAAAACATTGTTATATGCAAGAGAATTTGCGAATAATTTAGCAAAAAGTGGTTCCTACCATGACTATATGACTAGGCATAGAGTTGTGAATTCCAGGGCATAAAACTACCAAAGAGAAATTTCCATTGAACATTGCAATAAAGCTTTACAATCATCTAGCATCACACTATAAAGTAATGACAGAAATAGTTTTTAAAACTAATGTAAAAAAATTACTGTTCAAGAAAGCCTATTATACCATAAATGAGTATCTTGCTGACACATTTGTGTAGTGGATTGTATATGTTTGTAACATTTGTGGTAATACTATCCTATACATATGTCTAAAGGATTAATATAGGTTATTATTACTACTATAATAATTATTAATATTCCTAGTTATTGTTGAACGTAATCAGTAAATGTTAATTAGATTACTCAAGAAGAAATTAGTATTTACGTGATGTTACAACTGCTTTGCATTTTGTCGGGTCGGTGATATGTATGAAAACAGTAGATTATCTCCTAAAGTGAGATAGGTATCGAAAAATTATAAGACATAAACGTTTTAGGCTTTTTTTAAATCTATTACAATAAAGAAAAAATAAGTATACAGGATCAGTTCAAAAGTCATGGCGAAACAAAGTTGCTTTTTCTTTAATGGAACACCCTGTATATTATCCCATATCGAAATTCTAAACAAAATTGATATAACACATCATTTAGGTACCTAAATTAGCCGCTTTCGAGGTACTTTGAAAGTAACTTTTTATTACTCTCAAATTTATAAAAGAAAAAGGCCCCAACTTATGGAAATTTATTTTGAAAATAACACAAGGTGGAGGATATGATTTAATTTTATTATAAATTTTTTACAGAAAGTAAAAAAAAATAGTTCAGGGTTAATAAAAATGCATGAAACGAAAAATTTTAATTTTATGAATATAATACTTATGGCAGAATAAAAAAAGAGGAAAAACAAGTTTTAATAAACAACAAAAATCTTTCGAACTCTATTTTATAAGGTGCTCCATTTACCTCCCAACAATAATGAATTCGGTAAACAAAATTTTGTAGTGAATCTAAAAGGGTGTTGGAAGTAATAGTAGAAATTTCATGCCTTACCTTTTCTGCATATTTTGCAGCCTATTTTTGTAGACTACATTTTTTATGTCATCCCACAAAAAAAATCAAGAGGGGTGATATCGGGAGACCTACTGGCCATTCAGTTGCTCCACATGTCCAAAATGTAGAGGAGCCCCAATATATTGAAACCATATTTGTTCTGCTGGTAAATTGGGATTGTTATTGTTCAGAAATAATCGTTTAATCTCTGGAATAATATGTTCTTGTAAAAGTAATAAATATAATTCAGTGGTCAAATTTCCGTTTATAAAATTGGCTCCTATGACCCTATGACCTGCCCACCAATAATGCCACATCAAATATTTACTTTCTGTAGTCGTTGGGTGTGAACTTTCTCTATCCAATGTGGATTTTGGTCTGACCAGTACCTATAGTTGTATCGTTTTACATGCCCGTTTAAATAAAATGTAGATTTTTCAGAAATCAATATGTGGATGACAAAATTGATCTTTTGACACTCAAAAAATTTTCTTCATATCTAAAGTTTACTGGTCTTCCATTTTTTCGTAGATCTGCAACATCTTCAGTTTCATGAGAACGCAGCAATGATTTAGAAATACGTTCCCAATCGGGATGCAATTAATTAAAAATGAAAAATGTCCACCACTTCGTCTTCTATCACCATATCCTATGATCACTAAAACTTCAATAGGCTCGGTTTCACTTAAGCGTGACATTTTCGCGAGAAAATTATTCACACAAATAAAAATCTTTATTTTAAACCAAAAAAATCGGGGTGGAAAGTTTTTATTGACCCACCCTGTATTTTTAACATGGTTGTGTTGTCAAGATAATCACTATTAGACAAAATAACGACGGGGCACGGTTATGGAGGTAGAAACTGTTAAAGACAACTTGATGGACTATAAACTTAATCGACTAAAATATATATTTTTGTATAATTTATAAGAAAATGATTTTCAAAGTTCGTTATCTCGAAAACGGTTAATTTAGGTAGGTACATGACGTGCTATATGAATTTTGTTTCGAGAAGAATTCAAATATGGAATAATATACAGGATGTTCCATTAAAGAAAAAGCAATTTTATTTCGTCATGACTTTCTAACTGATCCTGTATACTTAATTTTTCTTTATTGTAATAGATAACAATAAACCGATAATAAGAACACTATGAAAACCACAGTAATGCTGAATAAGTAGGCATTTCTCAAATCAAATACAACTGTCTTCCAGTTGCTTACAATTAGTGCTTTAAACTACATGCGACAATTTCTTTCTCGAAATCTGTAAATATTTTATCAAAGCCTGTACAAAATAAGTGAGTTCCGTAAGTGAAATAAATAAAACGGTTAAAAATACAAA
>NW_019421554.1:0-4810 GCF_000390285.2 Anoplophora glabripennis
AATTGAAATTAGATAGATTTACATTTGCTATATGCGAAAGATGAATGAATTATAATGCATATGCTGTATTTTTGGGGTTAGAAAATTATGCTAATCTGCTAACGTGACTCAGATATCAGACTGATATTGAACACCTCAAAATTAGCACTCCATTAATGGTTTTAGTAAAAAAAAATATCTATCCATGTAATATAACCTCAAATAATATGTCAAAAAATCGTGATTTTGGCACATTTAGGTTAGGATATCTCGTAAACCAGAGCCATGTCTGTTTCAGCACACTGACATTATAAAAGCTTAAAGGATGTTTTCTAAGTCCTTTCCATCATTTCAGGAGGCTATTCCTTAGACCATTGCATTTATTCAAAAATCTCTGAAGATACTTGATGCAGATTGATGAAACTTAGTTATAGGTAAAATCTCACTGAATTGGTATACAAATTATGTTAGCCAGTGGCAGAGATATTTGGTAAGTTTGTCACTGAGAGTTCCATAATAATAACTTATATCTCAATCAGTGGCTTTAGACCTTTGGATTTTTGTTTTAAAATTATCCAAAGATCAATCTCTCGAGGTTATAACACGAACATAGAACATATCCTGTACGCAGACGTAGTTTTGGGGCGGATATTGTAATTTTCTTTTTGTCCGTAAAATCAACTAGAAGTTAATCATAATCACATGGAATGGGGTCATTCAGTAAGTTTCAAAAACGTTCTTATTTTGTATACACAAAGTATTGCTCATGATTAGGTGATTCTGAAAATTTCAACTCAATCCGTTGAGCAGTTTTCAAACTATATGAGTTTTAAAATGCGAATATTTGTCTCAGCCATGGCAATGCAATGACGTCACCGCATGGGACAGTCAGCTGGTGTACGCTACTTCCAGATGAGTTTCTATAGAATCGTTGCAGTACCTACCACATAGATGTTTTAGCGTTTATGCATATTAAATTTAAAAAATTAAACCAAAAATTTCTAATTTGCTAGAAGTAGGTTTGTTAATGGTTAAGGGTTTTTTAATAAAAACTACGACTTTGTCAGTGCTGAGATGAGAGGAGTGAAAGTGCAAAGGTATGTTTCAATAACGTGTAAAGCTTCTATAAAGTATGTTTATAGCGCAAGTTTTGATGTTTTTGTACAATAAGAATAGTAAATAAGAATAAGGATTTTGCGTTTAATTGGAAACCATTTCTGTGGCAGGTTTCAAAGATTTCCCTAATCAAATGCTTATTACAATTTTTATTCCCCTAAATCTACATAAATCTACGTATTAATAATACAATATTTATTATGTATTTTCATATAAATACTTAGTACCTATACCCATAGGTATTTGTATAATATTCACAAAAAATCAACAATGGAAAAACACTAACACAATTGTAGTGTTTCTAGAGGATACAAACGTATTTATTACATACCTAAATTAGGCAGGGTAGTTTTGTTGCTTTCAAAGTAAGTAATTTTTCCCATAAAAGATATTAAAAGAAAAACAAATCAAAGTAGTGACTTAGATCTTTTCACACTAGTGGTCTCACACTGGGGAACAATACAATATTTGTAATTTTTTTCTATTATGTCTTCCATATTTCTAAAAAAAAATCGGTATCTTAACTTAATCTCAATAGAAACTTAACAGGCATCTAAAACCCGACTACTCGACTGACTGACAACACACGCAAGCATGCGGCAGCGGTTTCCCATGCGGTGGCGTCACACCCGCCGTTTCAGCGGATACTCAGCGCGCCAGTTTATGATTTTCTTTCGATGACTTGTAAACGATATAAAATTCTAGTTTTTTGCAAAGAACCTTAAAATTGCAATATCTTTCCATTAAGCAAATAAAAAAAATTGCTGAATGAGCCCATTGTTTCTTTTATTCCATTTTGAGCGATGATATTAATTAAATAAATATCCCACAAAACCAAATAAAGACCAAATAATGACGTCAATGACCTCATTTAATGTAAACATCTTAACCACACATTATCTGTCAAATTAGAATTATATCTGGTGGTTTCTATTTTAAACATAGCATGTCTTATTTTGTTATAATAGATTAAAAAGTAAAGGTATACTAAATACAAATTTTGAACGTTCTTTCTAAAACAAATTAATGTAGGTGGTAATTTGTTTTATTACTGACATATACTAAGCCGTTGATTTTACTATTTATTAATTTCTTATATCCAAAATAAATACAAGTTACAACTAAAATTAAAACAATTTACTGCAGAGATAATATAATTAAAATATAAATATAGGTAATTAGTATAAACAAAGGTATGAAAAGTACCCACTAGACATAGAGTCTATCCAAAAATGTATTTCACCCTAATTTCTTCAATTAAATTAATTTTAATGCGTCATACAGCGTGGGACGGTTATTAATGAATTACAGTTCCGTCTAACCCCGGAAACAAGGCTATCTAAAAACCCACTAATCTTCCTCAAAATAACTTGTACAAATGTCATTGGTAGTCCAGGAACTACCGAGGATTTGGAACAATTAATTACATTTATTGAACTCTTTATCACATTATTTTGGTTTGAATGTAACACCTTTCTGAATTAATTTAGGTTGCATAAATAAATTACTGTAATTTTTTCGTCTTTATACTTGTTGCCAAATAAACCTAAATTAGTGATTATTGGACGTCTAATCTTTACGCGAATCAATCATTTGCAGAACACTAATAAACTCCACTCATTTTTGTGTAAAAACACGCATTTAATGAATTATCATAATTAATCATTCGTTAGAGCTATTTTTATGTCAGGTAATATTATTTATTTTCCTTTCTTTTTTTTATTGGTATTTTTGGCATCTCGATTCTGTTTGACTGCGCTTCATTGTCTATTTGACTACCTAGTAATAAATCTAACCAATATTCCTCACAGCTTAGTCATAAAACACGGTCATAAATTTTGTTAACTTGCTCAGTATATTTTCGTTTAGTGTTTTGCTTAATGTAAGGTTCAATTTAAAAATCACCAGTAAACAAACAGAAGGAATGGCTTCGGATACACATTCTCAAAACTTATAAATGAAAATTGTAATTTTGTGCATGTAAATATTACGTAAAAATAATAATTTTTATTTTAACAGTCTTGAGTAATAATGCAAGCTACAATCAAGATTTTAGAAGATGCTACCATAAACGTTATATCGCTAGCAAAACTCATCTGCCCATATGTTAACCTATTTGCTATATTTTGCTTTTATTTATTTTCTTTGCAATATTTGGTGTCTCAAATTATTAACAAATGTGTGAATGCTTTGACACTGACATATAAAGGAATATTAATATAATAATAAGTTTTATACAAATATAAACATTATATTGAATTTGTTTCTCGCAGTATTAACAGTTACAATTCTAGTTAGTGGATGCATATTTACCTATATTTCTCAGATATCCTTTTGGAAATAATTTTTTGAATTTATTTGAATTAGCTTTTATAATAAAGTAAAAAACTTTTATTTTGTATTGTAACACCAAATTAATAATTAATTAATATTAGATATTCAAAGCATTAATAAACTACGTTTCTTTCAACTGATAATAGTATTTGTTCCCCATACAAAGTGTTCTATAAACTCTATGACAAACTTTGACAGGTAGTAGCTGGATTAATTTCATTTCTTCTTATATGAACATAGGTTCGAATCATTTTTGTTTAGAAGTTGGAAGCATTTTAAAAAATATTATTTCGTATTTCAATCAAAGCAGCCTAATAAATAAAAATGATGGTTGCTATAACAATAATCATCATTTGCATTTAAAGTTTAAATATTAACCAAATTAACAAACCTTTTTGCACGATCAAGCTTATTTAGTTCACTTACCATGTTTGTTTCTACGACAGTAGGATGCGCTTACTGGTTGCTAAGGCTAACAAAACGGTAAGTAATTCACTTACCGTTCTAGAACGGTAAGTGAATAACTGTCAAAATAGACATTTTCAACATCGCATTGATTTGGAATGAGTTTTCTAGAATTCAGTTTTAAATGTGGGTAATTGATATAAAAGAAAGATGTATTTTAAATCTATTTATTAATGTTGAAATTAAATGTACAGTTTGTACAATTGCTTACAGAAATTGGAGCAGTACATGTTTTTTCAATTTCTATTCTATTCTAGAACTGTCAATTTCGTCAATTAAGAAAGCCGTGACAACAATAAACATCAGTAGATTTCAAAAAACCTGCTTCGCAAATTTATTCAGAAACGTCATTTTTGACGTTACATAAAAAATTAAATACGTATATATAATTTCGTTTTCATTTATTGCGATCGTGCAAAAAATAGTATAAGCATCACGAACGTTAAGAGTTATACCGTTCTCAGACAAAATTGTCTTCGAACGGTAAATTGTCTTCGAACGGTAAATTACCCTTACCGTTCTTAATGCTTAATATACTATTAGTTTAGACTAATGAAAGACATTTCTTATCTGGTTAGCAGCATCCTGAATTCTTCCAAATAACTGCTGACGGGTTGTGATTTCAACATGGTAGGTAGACAAGCTGCTTCATATGTCCTCATAAATAAAAGTCCAAAGAATTTAGATCTAGGGAACGCGGTGGTCATGTTATTGGACCTTGTTGACCTATATATTTATTCGGAAAATTATCATTTAACAAGGCAGTTACTTGTCTTCCTCTATGTGGCGGTGCATCATCGTGTTGATACCATATATTTTGAACAACATTATCAATTAAATCAAAAAGGATGTTTTCCAAGAAAGTTCCATAAACATCTGCATTTAAACTATCATTTAATACATGTAGAAGCAGTAC